>NC_142066.1:15149748-15357248 GCF_059756535.1 Pantherophis guttatus
TACAAAAAGTTTACATATTCCCCCCCCCTTCCCTACCTCAACCTCCCCCCTCCCCCCCTCCCCTTCCCAGAACAAATTACAGGGTATAAACTTCAACAATCACAATCAATCCTAGTCTAAACAATTATGACATTCCACATCTCTTGTTCCTTCAATTCCCTAATTACCCGCCTAGCTTTATTACTTAAAGACACACTAAATATCTATATAATCATTCATAACCTATCTGCAATTTCTTATTCCGGTATTTATTTTGAATATTATTATAATATAATAATAATTATATAATTCTTTTAAAATTTAAAATTTTGTATTGGTATGTGTTTTAGTTCTGGCTGTGCACCGCCGTGAGTCCGCTAGGAGAAGGGCGGGATACAAATTGAATAAAATAAATAAAATAAAATAAAATAAATAAAGAGAGGCCGGGTAAATTTGGGGACCACAGCTCAATTTGTGGCTCGACGTCGCTTTCTCACTCCAGCTTGCCCACCGTAGATAAGCCACGCTTCGTTTTAACCAGGTTTGTTGAGTAAGCGGCCGGGTGGACGCCTCGCGCTCCCTCCGAAAATCCCCAAGCAAAGCACACCAACCGAAGCAACCTAGAACTAAGGAGAAATTTCCTAACCGTGAGAATAATTAACCAGTGGGACGGTTTTGCCTGCGGAAGTTGTGGGTCACTGGAGGTTTTTAAGAAGAGACTGGACAGACACTTGCCTGGAATGGTATAGGGTCTCCTGCCCGAGCAGGGGGTTGGACTAGAAGACCTCTAAGCTCCCTTCTGGTGATGATGAAGATGACGATACAATCATATGTCTGAAATGGTATATAGGGTTTCCTGGCTGAGCGGTGGGTTGGACTAGAAGATCTCCAAGCTCCCTTCCGGTGGTGGTGATGATGATGATGACGATGAAGAAGAAGATACCACCACTTGTCTGAAATGGTATACTATATAAGGTTTCCTGCCTGAGCAGGGGGTTGGACTAGAAGACCTCCAAGGTCCCTTCCAACTCATTCTCTTCTCTTCTCTTCTCTTCTCTTCTCTTCTCTTCTCTTCTCTTCTCTTCTCTTCTCTTCTCTTCTCTTCTCTCCTCTCCTCTCCTCTCCTCTCCTCTCCTCTCCTCTCCCCTTCCCTTCTATTCCATTCCGTTCCATATTTTCTATTCTATTCTATTCTATTCTATTCTATTCTATTCTATTCTATTCTATTCTATTCTATTCTATTCTATTCTGGGTGGATTTGATTTAAATCGGGTTGATTTAAATCATGATTTAAATCACTAGTAAAAAAGGCTTGATTTAAATCAACTCGATTTAAATCACAATTTTTAAAGAGCAACTGTCATCTCTGCTACTCCTTTGACCCACTGTTGACTCACCGATAGTCCCAGTGTGGCAGAATATACAGCCTCATGCTACATAACTAAGCTCCGTTTCATGCTGAATAAACTAAATTATTTCTGTATCTTAAATAGAAAACTATCTTACGATAGATTTTTACCCCCAAAGTTTTTTATTAAAATAAATTCGATAAAAATAAAAAAAAATCCGATTTAAATCAAAAAAATCTGATTTTTTTTGATTTTTTTAAAAAAATCATTTTAATTTTTATCCACCCTGATTTTATTCTTTGACGCTCTGCGTCAAAGAGTGAACTCGACCTTCCCACGCCCCCACCCCCGTCCCAAAGTAGGATGGCCACCGGCAAAGCCAGGAGGACAGCACCCACCCCCAATTCAAGCTGTTGGACCCACCTCGCCCCATCATCCACGGCAAGAGCAAGCGCCTCTGCAGGACCTCCCCTCCTCTCCCTCCTCTGCTCTTTCACTTGCAAGCTTTAACAGTAACAGAGTTGGAAGGGACTTTTGGAGGTCATCTAGTCCACCCTCCGCTGACACAGGAGACACGTCCCAGGGATTCGAACCACCCGAAATCTTTCCGGATCGACAAGCTCAGCGTTTTAGCCACAGAGTCACCTTAGCCGGGGCTCGCGGTAGCTAAGACGCTTGAGCTTGCCGATCGAAAAAGGTCGGTGGTTCGAATCCCTAGCACAGATCTCCTGCGTGAGCCAGGGGGGTTGGACTAGATGACTCCCAAAGTCCCTTCCAACTCCGTTACTGTAAGGCAGGCAATCGCTGTGGCCGCCCCCACCCGAGCTTTGGCAGCCGGGGAGAGAAGGGCGCTTTTTTGTAAAAAAAAAAAAAAAAAAAAAAAAAAAAAAAAGCCTTCAAAAAAAAAAAGCCTTTCAAAAAAAAAAAAGCCTTCAAAAAAAAAAAAAAAAAGCAACCTGCCCATTCCCGCTTTAGAAGGTGGACTTCGGGCCGGGCCGGTGACGTCATCCCCCCCTCTCGCCCTTACCTGCTCGTTCGAGTCCCGAGGAAGCCTCGGACGCGCCTCCCGCGGCGGCAGCAGCAGCAAGCAGCAGCAGCTCAGCGCTGGGCTTCGCGCTAATCGCTTGCAAAACTTTCGCCCTCCGCTCTCGCGGCCGCCAACGATGTCGCTCCTGTTGGAGGCGGTGGGTTTCTTCCTGAGCGTCGTCGGCTGGGCCCTGCTGGCCGTCACCCTCTTCAACAGCTACTGGAGGGTCTCTAGCGTCTCGGGCAACGTCATCACCACCTCTACCATCTTCGAGAACCTGTGGCAGAGTTGCGCCACCGACTCCACCGGCGTCTACAACTGCTGGGAGTTCCAATCGCTGCTCGAACTGCCCGGTGAGTTGGTGGGGAGCGATCTCCCTGGGAAGGGTGGAGGTGGAGGGATGAGCGTCGGAAATCCGTCGCTCCCCAACGCCGTCGGGGTTGCAAAAGGGATCTGGGTGGATCGCTTGGCCGGATCCTGATCGTTGATCGCTTGGCCGGATCCTGATCGTTTTTCCCCCTCCCCAGCCGTCGATTGGAGAGAGAGAGAGAGAGAGAGAGAGCAAAGGCGCACCGTTTTCTTGCGATACCCGCGCCCGGAGCTCTATCGAGGGTGGGGTGGGGGTTTGATCCAACTTGATCCCCCAGATCTCGAGCTGGCGGTTCGAATCCCTACTACAGGTCTCCTGCGTGAGCAAGGGGTTGGACTAGATGACCTCCAAAGTCCTTTCCAACTCTTGTTACTGTTACTTTCTGGCTTTGGGACTCCCCCCCCCCCCGCCCTTGGTATCTGAAGTTCCCGGGACCGGCCCTATCCAGAGACTCGGGACCACAATACCCATCATCAGTTGTGTGTGTGTGTGTGGCTGCGCGAGTTGGTCGTCCAGGCGCTCTGGAGCGACCCGGCTTTGGGGAGTCTTTTTTGGGGGGGTCGGTGGGAGACTCCCCCCTCGGTAGCTGGAGTTCTCGGAACCGGCCCTTTCCAGAGACTCGGGACCACAATACCCATCATCCTTGTGTGTGTGTGGCTGCGCGAGTTGGTCGTCTAGGCGCTCTGGAGCGACCCGGCTTTGGGGAGTCTTTTTTGGGGGGGTCGGTGGGAGACTCCCCCCTCGGTAGCTGGAGTTCTCGGAACCGGCCCTTTCCAGAGACTCGAGACCACAATACCCATCATCCTTGTGTGTGTGTGGCTGCGCGAGTTGGTCGTCTAGGCGCTTTGGAGCGAGCCGGCTTTTGGGAGTCTTTTTTTGGTGGGTGGGAGAGTTCCCCGGACCGGCCCTTTCCAGAGACTAGGGACCACAATACCCATCATCAGTTGTGTGTGTGTGGCTGCGTGAGCTGGTCGTCCAAGCTTTGGGGAGTCTTTTTTGGGGGTGTCGGTGGGAGACTCCCCCCTTGGTATCTGGAGTTCCCGGAACCGGCCCTTTCCAGAGACTCGGGACCACAATACCCATCATCCTTGTGTGTGTGTGGCTCCGCGAGTTAGTCGTCCAGGGGAGCTCTGGTCTGGATGGAGCGGGGGGGGGGCGTCCGGGGCTGTTATGGGTTGTGTGAGCCGGCTTCTCTTTTCCTTCGGAAGTTTTCACAGTAACAAGAGTTGAATGGGACCTTAGAGGTCATCTAAACCAACCCCCGGCTCACGCAGGAGACCCGTATTAGGGATTCCAACCCCTGAACTGCCAACCTTTCTGATCGACAAGCTCAGTGTCTAAGTTGTGGGAGCTTCCATCCCTTGTGGAGGCTTTCAAGAAGAGATTGGGCTGGCCTTTTGTCAGAAATGGTGGTAGGTAGGTAGGGTCTCCTGCTTGGGCGAGGAGGGGGGGTTGGACTAGATGACCTTAAAGGTCCCTTCCAACTCTATTAATCTGTACCCCGTCTCTTCCTTCCCCGCTGTACCCCAGTCGCGCTGAATTGTGGGGGGAATTCTGGGAGTTGAAGTCTCCCACGCGTCTTAAAACGTTTTCAAGTTTGAAAAAAAAAAACACCACCGGCTAAACATGCAGCTAACAACAGGTGGCTTCGATACCATTATCAGAAACCCGTATTCCGTCTCCTGCAAAAGCTCTTGCAAAGCAATCGTAGAACAGTCGTTTACCGCTCAATTAACGCGATCGATTCAGAGCGTGCCTCCTTCTTTTAAGGTGCAAACCTGATCCTTCTCCTTGAATCTCTCTGTTAAGGTTTATTATTGCCCCTTGTCCTTTAGCCTGCCTATCTGTGCAACAGGCAGAAAGGCAGCAAAGGTTTTGCTAAGGGACCCAAAGGGAAATTCCCCTTCCATGCCGAGTAGAGTAGAGTAGAGTAGAGTAGAGTAGAGTAGAGTAGAATAGAATAGAATAGAATAGAGTAGAATAGAATAGAATAGAATAGAATAGAATAGAATAGAATAGAATAGAATAGAATAGAATAGAATAGAATAGAATAGAACAGAAAGTTTATTATTTATTTATTGGTTCGATTTATATGCCGCCCTTCTCCGGAGACTCAGGGCGGCTTACAATGCGTTAAGCAATAGCCTTCATACTTTTGTATATACCTGCTTAGTAGGGCTTTCGCCCCCCCCCCCCAGCGGTGTTCTTTTTTTATACAAAGTCACCTTATTTCCCCCATAAACCGGGTCCTCATTTTACCTACCTCAAAAGGATAGAAGGCTGAGTCAACCTTGAGCCTGGTGAGATTTGAACTTGCAGTAATTGCAGGCAGCTGGTGCTACTTAACAGCACTTTAGTCTGCTGCACCACCAAGGCAATAGAATAGAATAGAATAGAATAGAATAGAATAGAATAGAATAGAATTGAATTGAATTGAATTGAATTGAATTGAATTGAATTTTTTATTGGCCAAGTGTGATTGGCACACAAGGAATTTGTCTTGGTGCATATGCTGATCCATAATGCTGATCCATTGGTGCAGACATATTTCTTTGGTCATCTAGAGACAAAGATGTAGAGTAGAGTAGAGTAGAGTAGAGTAGAATAGAATAGAATAGAATAGAATAGAATAGAATAGAATAGAATAGAATAGAATAGAATAGAATTGAATTGAATTGAATTGAATTGAATTGAATTTTTTATTGGCCAAATGTGATTGGGCACACAAGGAATTTGTCTTGATGCATATGCTGATCCATAATGCTGATCCATTGGTGCAGACATATTTCTTTGGTCATCTAGAGACAAAGATGTAGAGTAGAGTAGAGTAGAGTCGAGTAGAATAGAATAGAATAGAATAGAATAGAATAGAATAGAATAGAATAGAATAGAATTGAATTGAATTGAATTGAATTGAATTGAATTGAATTGAATTTTTTATTGGCCAAGTGTGATTGGCACACAAGGAATTTGTCTTGATGCATATGCTGATCCATAATGCTGATCCATTGGTGCAGACATATTTCTTTGGTCATCTAGAGACAAAGATGTAGAGTAGAGTAGAGTAGAGTAGAGTAGAGTAGAGTAGAATAAAGAATAGAATAGAATAGAATAGAATAGAATAGAATAGAATAGAATAGAATAGAATAGAATAGAATAGAATAGAATAACAGAGTTGGAAGGGACCTTGGAGGTCTTCTAGTCTAACCCCCTGCTTAGGCAGGAAACCCTACACCACTTCAGACAAATGGTTATCCAATCTCATTTTAAAAACTTCCAGTGTTGGAGCATTCACAACTTCTGGAGGGAAGTTGTTCCACTGATTTAATTGTTCTAACTTTTAGGAAATTTCTCCTTAGTTCTAGGTTGCTTCTCTCCTTGATTAGTTTCCACCCATTGCTTCTTGTCCTGCCTTCAGGTGCTTTGGAGAATAGCTTGGCTCCCTCTTCTTTGTGGCAACCCCTGAGATATTGGAAGACTGCTCTCATGTCTCCCCTAGTCCTTCTTTTCATTAAACTAGACATACCCAGTTCCTGCAACCGTTTCTTCATGTTTCAGCCTCCAATCCCACTAATCATCTTCGTTGCTCTTCTCTGAAACTCTTTCTAGAGTCTCATGACGCTTGATTTTATTTTATTTCATTGGTCCAGAATTAATTTTCCGCGCCAAGCTCAACTTTTTTAAAAAATCAGGCAAGATATTTCTTAAAGGCTTAAAATAGCATTTTCCCGTGGCTGCCAGCAATCCATACATCCCTCCTGCTTTGTTTTCCCACGGAGCCAGCAGGGGGCAGCAACGAGCAATTATCTGATGGTCGATAGGGGAAGAAAAAAAAACCCAATTAAGATCAGAATAACTGTAAACATATTTTTGGCTATAATTAGTCGTTCTCGATGCCAGCCAAGGCTATATTTTAGGCTGATATCCTGGTTAGTTGTTTGCGGAACCAATCGCCGAGGTTCAAAAAAAAAAAAAAAAAAAAAGGCTGCGGGTAAAATTGTGAAATTCTCACCCGCCGTTGCCAACTTTGCAACTTTGCATGGACGATTGGCCTTCTGGCTTTCGCACAAATGCGGGGGGGAAAAAAATGCAGTCAGTTCAGTTTCGCCTAAGTGTGTTATTTGAACTTTAGCCAGTCTGGTTGGTAAACCATAGCTTGATGATTTAGCATCTCTTGTGAAGCCCGGCACACCACGGTCAAAGCCATCGGTGACGAAATACGGGTCGTCCTCGGCTTACGACCAAAATTTCTGTTGCTAAGCGAGACAGCGGTTAAAAGTGTGTTTTGTCTCATTTTTTACAACCTTGCTTGCCGCACCGTTGTTCAGTGAATCGCTGCGGGGGTTACCTTTAGTGAGACGGTTGTTAAGTGAATCTGACTTTGCCGGTTAGAAGGGAATCACGTGATTTTGGGACACTGCAACCCCGTCGTAAAGATGAGTCCGTTGCCAAGAATCTGAATTTTGATCACATGACCATAGGGCCGCTCGAATGGTCATAAGTGTGAAAAACGGGCTTAAGTCAATTTTTTTCAGTGCCGTTGTCCCTTCTTTAAATGAATTGTTGTAACTCAAGGACTACCTGTACGGTGAAGTCACCCAGAGAATAGGTAGCTGTTTGTGGAATGTAAATGCAATCGGCATGATAACTTGTTATGCGTTTAGTGATCAAAACAAGCAGATAAAATGTTCCGAGGTCCTGAAAAGTGAATGGTGTGAAAATCAGGGTTAACATCAGGGGTGAAATCTAAAATTTGTTACTACCGGTTCTGTGGGCGTAGCTTGGTGAGGGGGGGTGTAATGTGATTGGGTGGGCGTGGCCAACTTTTTTTTTTTTTTTTACTTTTAAAAGCATTTTTTCTACAACCTTAAGAGGTTGCAGAAAAAAAATGCTTTTAGAAGCTTCTGACGATCAGGCAAGTCAGCTGGGATTGCCAGAGGCTTTTAAAAGCATTTTTTTTTCCTACAACCTCTTTGACTGAAGAGGTTGCAGAAAAAAATGCTTTGAAAAGCCTCTGACGATCCCAGCTGAGTCGCGCAATCATCATCAGAGGCTTTTTAAAAAAAACTTTTAAAAGCATTTTTTTCGGCTGAAGAGGTTGTAGAAAAAATGCTTTTAAAAGTAAAAAAAACCAGCCTCTGATGATTGCACGGCTCAGCTGGGCATGGTGGGGAGGGGGCACAAGGATTTTTGCTACCGGTTCCACCCGCCGCCATCGCTACCGGATCGAGTAATCTGGTCCGAACCGGGAGCATTTCACCCGTGGTTAACATGGACTAACCTTTGCAAAAAGCTCTCTTGACATCATTAAAGGAGGAGAGCCATGTTAGTCTTTAGTTGTACAAAAAAAAAATCAAGGAGTTGGGAAGCACCTGTTTAGACTGCAGAGAGTCCTTGACTTACAACAATTCATTTAGAGGCCGTTCAAAGTTACGACGTCAATGAAAAATGGGACTTGTGGCCGTTTCTCACATTTACGGTCCGTTGCAGCAATCACCGTGGTCACGGAATCAAAATTCAGAGGCTTGGCCACTGTCTTGTATTTACGACGGTTGCAGTGTCCCGGGGTCATGCGATCACTTTTTGCGACCTTCTGATAAGTCAATGGGGAAGCCAGGTTCACTTAACATCCATGTGGCTAACTTGACGATGGCAAGCGATTCACTTAACAACTGTGGCAAGAAAGGTCCTAAAATGGGGCAAAATCCACTTCACAAATGTCTCGCTTAGCGACAGAAAATTTTGGGCTCAGATGTGGCTGTAAGTCAAGAACACAACCTGTAATATGTTTTATGAGAAGGCAAATGTTTTTTGTGAAATGCCGCTTGCTTCCTCATAGGGGTTGGACTGGATGACCTCCAAGGCTCCTTCCAACTCCGTTAACCTGTTAAATCAATCAAATACGTAGAATGTCTAGTCCTCACAAAAGTCGGAAAAAGTGCTTAGCTGACTCTTTAGCTGGTCATTAAAATTTGACCCAAGAGATGTCTGCATGTAAATTTTGTAGCCTGAAGGTTCAAACCAGAGGTGAAATCCAGCAGGTTCTGACAGGTTCTGGCGAACCGGTAGCGGAAATTTTGAGTAGTTCGAAGAATCGGCAAATGCCACCTCTGGCTGGCCCCAGAAGGGGGTGGGAATGGAGATTTTGCAATATCCTTCCCCCAGGAGTGGGGAGAGAATGGGGATTTTGCAATATCCTTCCCCTGCCATGCCCACCAAGCCACGCCCACCAAGCCACGCCCACAGAACCGGTAGTAAAAAAATTTGGATTTCACCACTGGTTCAAACTGATATAAGCAGTCCTCAACAACCATACATTTAGTGTGATTCAAAAAAGTTGACGATTGTTTTTCACACTTACGTCCCTTTGCAGCATCCCCCCATGGTCACATGATCAAAATTTGGACGTTTGGAAATTGGCACGTATTTATGACGGTTGCAGCGATCCCCTTCTGCGACCTTCTGACAAGCAAAGTCAACGGGGAAGCCAGATTCATTCAACAGCCTTCTTACTAACATAACAAATGCAGCAATTCACTTACCGTATTTTTCGGACTATAAGACGCACTTCCCCCCGCCAAAAAAAAAGTGGGTGGAAATGTCGGTGTGTCTTATAGACCGAATATGGCCCTGTTTTTGGCTTCCCGAAACTCCCCTCCCACATGTCATGTTTTTGTCAAAGATGCACAGAGGGTTTGGGTGGCCTGCAGAGTGCTCCTGGGGGCCGGGGAAGGAAAAAATGGGACATGTGGGGAGTTTGTGAGGCCAAAAATGGGCCCACTTTTTCACAAAAATGGGATGTGCAGAGGGTTTGGGTGGCCTGCAGAGTGCTCCTGGGGGCTGGGGAAGGAAAAAATGGGACATGTGGGGAGTTTGTGAGGCCAAAAACGGGCCCGTTTTTCACTAAAATGGGACGTGCAGAGGGTTTGGGTGGCCTGCAGAATGCTCCTGGGGGCTGAGGAGGGCAAAAATGGGGAGTTTTGAAGGCCCAAAACAGCCCCGTTTTCCCACGAAAATGGGACATGCAGAGGGATTGGGTGGCTTGCAGAGTGCTCCTGGGGGCCAGGGAAGGAAAAAATGGGACATGTGGGGAGTTTGTGAGGCCAAAAACGGGCCTGTTTTTCACTAAAATGGGACGTGCAGAGGGTTTGGGTGGCCTGCAGAGTGCTCCTGAGGGCCGGGGAGGGCAAAAATGGGACGCGTAGAGAGTTTCGGAGGCCAAAAATGGGCTCGCTTTTCCACAAAAATGGGATGTGCAGAGGGATTGGGTGGCCTGCAGAGTGCTCCTGGGGGCTGAGGAGGGCAAAAACTGGACGCGCAGAGGCCAAAAACTATTTTTTTTCTTTTTTTCCTCTTCAAAATCTAGGTGCGTCTTATACTCCAGTGCGTCTTATAGTCTGAAAAATACGGTAACCACTGTGGTAAGCAAGGTCATAAAATGGAGCTAAACTCACTCAGCAACTGTCTCGCTTAGCAACGGAAATGTTAGAATCAATTGTGGTCGTAAGTCGAGGACCACCTCTGAGGTAGCACTCCATCCTCTGACGTTTTGTTGCAAATCTTAGGGTTTCTTCCTTGCTCCTGTTCAAGATCTCTTTCAAAGTCCCAAAGGTTTTTTTTTTTTTTTTCAGGAGGCAACTGGACTTTTCTGGGTTTTTTTCTTTGAGGACGCTTCGCTTTTCATCCAAGAAGCTTCTTCAGCTCTGACTAGATGGTTGGGAAATGGAAGGATTTATACTCTTTGCAGACGGCTGGTCATTTGCATCCTTTTTAGACAGTCGTTGAGGCCCCTTGGAGGTCTGCCTGTGTCCTCAGGGTCACCTGAGTAGTGCAAATCTTCCTGTAGGCTGCAATTTTTCTCTGGAAATCCGTACTCCCACACCCAGAGTTGGGCTGTTGGGGGTTCGCAGGGGTTCGGGAGAGCCTCTAGCTAAGATTCTATGCAATTCGGAGAACCCCCAAACCCCACTCCCGGCTGGCCCCACCCACCCCTCCTAGGAGTCCCCATGTGGCCTGTTTTGGATGCAGGTAAATGCAGGGCACTCACAGAGACTTGGGGAGGCCTACCAGAAGTTCAGATAGGCCAGAAACGGGCCTGTTTCCGCCTCCAGAGCCTGGGGAGGCCGTTTTTGCCCTCCCGGAAGCTTGAGAAAAGCCTCCAGAGCCTGGGGAGGGCAAAAATTCCCCTTCCCCGCCGTGGTACAGGAGACCGACTAGGCCACGCCCACCATGGCCACGCCCACCCAGCAACCGGACAGAGAACCCCTTGCTAACATTTTTGAAGCCCACCCCTGCCCACCCCATTCGAACCGCCATGTAATCTCTTTCAAAGCGTTGCTCCGTTGCTCGGATGAAAATGCCACCGCCTCCCCCCCCCTGTTCGCCAGTCTCTGTCCGAGACCAATTTGCGACAAGGAAGGGAAGACATTGGACGGGGCGAGGCGGAGAGGATTCCGCCTAGGACAGAAGATGGAACAACTTGGCCTGAGACCATCCCCTGTTCAAAGTGCAGCTGGGATGGAACGCAAGGAAATAGCCCCGTTTCTCCTTGCTTCCTGGTTAATATTTGTTGCTACGCCTCTGCCAAAACAATAAAGCCTTTTGTTGGGATGTTCTCCTGCCACAAAGAGGCAGGACCCAAGTTGAAATGACGAGGCGATCTCCGAGGACAAAAGATCAAGAGGTTTCCCCTTCCCCGGTGTCCATCACCTTCCAAGTGCAAAGAGATGCCTTCACTCCTTGGGGTACGTGTCAGGGGGGGTCTTTATAACCAGACAAACCTTGAATGCTGGCTTCATCACCTGGAAAGACGAAGAAGAACCCTTCTTCCCACCTGAAGAGCTGGGAGTGAGTAGAGGACTGCCGTGTCAAGTTTAGTGGTCTAGTGGTTAAGGCGCTAGGTTAGAAGGTAGGAGACTGTGATTTCAAGTGCTTCGTTGGTCATAAAAGCCAAATTTGGGCCAGTCACCAGGAGACAGGGAGTTCTGGTCCCCTCTTAGTCATCTGGGGGGACTTTGGGCCGATCACTAGGAGACTGGGAGTTCTGGTCCCCTCTCAGTGAGCTGGGTGACTTTGGACCAATCACCAGAAGACTGGAAGTTCTAGTTCCCTCTCAGTCAGCTGGGTGACTTTGGACTAATCACAGGAGGCTGAGAGTTCTAGTCCCCTCTTAGTCATCTGGGAGGACTTTGGGCCGATCACCAGGAGACTGGGAGTTCTGGTCCCCTCTTAGTCAGCTGGGTGACTTTGGGCCAATTACCAGGAGACTGGGAGTTCTAGTCCCCTCTCAGTCAGCTGGGTGACTTTGGACCAATCACAGGAGGCTGGGAGTTCTAGTCCCCTCTTAGTCATCTGGGGGGACTTTGGGCCGATCACCAGGAGACTGGGAGTTCTGGTTCCCTCTTAGTCAGCTGGGTGACTTTGGGCCGATTACCAGGAGACTGGAAATTCTAGTCTCTTCCTAGTCAGCTGGGTGACTTTGAGCCAATCATCAGGAGACTGTGAGTTCTAGTCCCACCCTAACTATGAAAATCAGCTGGATGAATTTGGGCCAGTCCTTCCCTCTCAGCCCAACTCACTTCACAAGGTGGTTGTTGTGGGCAAAAGAGGAGGAGTCTTTGGTCTTTACTCTGGCTTGAGCGATTTGTAAAGTAATAAAAGTGCGATAAAAGAAATAAACAAACAATAAACATTTTTCTTCTCCTTCCGAGTGACTGTGGCAGCTTATACCTGCATTTCTCTATACCCGTTTTCCCCAACTTAGTGTCCTGCCAATATGCTCTGGACTGCAAACCTCATTATCCCCAGCCAGCGGTGGCTTCCACATAGTCTTACCACCGGTTCACTGTGTGCACGGACCCTTGCTTCGCTCGCGCACCCCTTCCACACATGTGCCCGGCCTCGAAAACGTGGTTAAGTACGACAGCATTACGTCTGGGCGGATCGCCGCTACCAGTTTGCCGAAACCGATCCGAACCGGCTGAATCTCACCTCTGTTCCCATGGGAATTTGGATAGGCGAGACCTCCATGTTGGGAGCATTTCAGGTGGTGGCTAGCCGGCTGCATGCTTGTTTGTTTTTTTAAGGAACTTAACATTCGGGGTCAATTGCATAAGTTAGCCATTTGTCCAGGGATTGCTGTGGGGTCAATCTAAGCTGTTGCTTAGAAGGATCTTATTTTGTTTCTGGGTGAAAGAAGAAGGAATGTCAATGCAGTTTGAGACCATTGACAGAAGAAAACAAACAGGGCCTTTTTTTCGGAGGGCGGAGTTTATTTGCTCAGCAGATAAGTCAAGGATATTATCAACATTGACCGAAAGGTACCTCTTTATAAAAATAAACATTTGGGTTGAGCACATGGGTGATGAATTGTTTTGGCAAGGACCAAAGTTTTTCCGCCATTTTGCGGTCAGCTTCAATCTGCCATCAACTCTACTGGGCCTGCTTTGTTGTCGCTCGATATAAATCCATCCAGTCATCCTGAAATGTAAATGTTTGTCTCAGCAGTTAGTTGAGTCAACCGTGGTTGAATTTAGCCAACTGAGGCTAACTCGATTTTTCTGTTGGGAAAACCTGTTTGAAAAACAGGCCTTGATTTACCACCGTTCGTTTTGCAAATGGTTCGGAGTTCCGTAAATACGAGCCAGCCGTGTGCTTCAGCTGCCCAAAAAAGCCAACACAGTCCTGGGCTGCATTTTTTTTTCTTTTTAATTTGATTTATATGCCGCCCTTCTCCGGAGACTCAGGGCGGCTTACAATGCGTTAAGCAATAGCCTTCATACTTTTGTATATTTTATACAAAGTCACCTTATTGCCCCCACAAACTGGGTCCTCAATTTACCTACCTTAGAAAGGATGGAAGGGCTGAGTCAACCTTGAGCCTGGCAAGATTCGAACTTACTTTAATTGCAGACAGCTGGTGTTAAATTACAGTGCTTTAATCTGCAGAGCTATCCAGGCATTAACAGAGGGACAGAATCAAGATCGCGTATAATATTAATACCACTTTGTAAGGCCTTGGTGAGGCCATGCTTGGAAATCTGCATCCAGTTTTGGTCGCCACGATGTAAAAAAGATGTGGAGACTCTAGAAAGAGTGCAGAGAAGAGCAACAAAGATGATTAGGGGTGTAGAGGTTAAAACATACGAAAAATGTTTGCTGGAATTGGTTTTGTCTATTCCATTGACGGCTAACCCTTTTCTTATCGTGTGCTGAAAGAGTGCGCATGTGTTGGCACCCATAATGCAATGCGCCCCCCCCCCGCGCCAGTGGTGGGATTCAAAAATTTCTGCTACCGGTTCTGTGGGCAGGGCTTGGTGGGCGTGGCAGGGGAAGGATACTGTAAAATCTCCATTCCCACCCCACTCCAGGAGAAGGTTACTGCAAAATCCCCATTTCCTCCCGATCAGCTGGGACTCAGGAGGCAGAGAAAAGATGGGGGCGGGGCCAGTCAGAGGTTGTATTTACCGGTTCTCCGAACTACTCAAAATTTCCGCTACCGGTTCTCCAGAACTGGACAGAACCTGCTGAATAGCACCTCTGCCCTGTGCATGCGTGCACACACACACACATTCTCCTCCTGCCCCCGCGTATGTGTGCGTGACTCCCCCCTGCCCCCCTGTTTTTGGCATAGCAGGCCTCCCTGCAGCCTCCTGGGCCCAAAAATGGGCCATGGGGGGGGCTCGCCGCATCCCCCCACACTCCCTGCCCCCCGTTTATGCGTGCCCCCCTGCGCATGGGCACACATCTCCCGCATGCGCCCCGCCCCCTGCAAACCCCAAAAATCAGCTGGCCAGCAGGAGGCACATGCACGCATACATGGTGGAGCTGAGCTGAGCGACGGTTTGTGTGCCCACAGAGAGCTGTGGCACACCTGCCATAGGTTCGCCATCACGGGTCTAGTCTAACAAAAAGAAGGACTAGGGATTACATGAAAGCAGTGTTACCAATATTTGAGGGGCTGCCACAAAGAAGAGGGAGTCAAGCTGTTCTCCAAAGCACTTGAAGGCAGGACAAGAAGCAATGGACGGAAATTAATCAAGGAGAGAAGCAACTTAGAACTAAGGAGAAATTTCCTGACCGTGAGAACAATTAACCAGTGGAACAACTTGCCTCCAGAAGTTGTAAATGCTTCAACAGTGAAAGTTTTTAAGAACCATTTGTCTGATTTGGTACAGGGTTTTCCTGCCTGAGCAGAGGGTTGGACTAGATCCTTCCAAATCTGTTATTCTGTTTCAGTGGCACTGAATAAAGTGACTTATAACTGATCCTCGCACTTATGACTGTCGCGACATGATCAGAGTTTGGGCACTTGGCAACTGGCATTGATTTATGATATTTGCATAAATCCTGAGATCATGTGATTTCCCCCTTTGCTATCTTCTCAGTTGGCTTCCAACAAGCCAAGTCAACGGGGAAAGCTGGATTTGCTGAACAACCACATGAATTCCTTAACAACCATGATATAAAGGTTGTAAAATCAGGTGCGGCTCACTTAATAACCACTCCATTGCTCAGCAATGGAGATTCTGGCTCCAACTGTGGTCATAATTTGGGGACTACCTCCGTTACCCAAAATTATTTCAAAGACGTCCTCTTGCTTGAAAATGCAATTATCGTTCAATTATACCGTATTCTATAGTAGTATTATGAGGTCAGCTCACAATACCAATTAAATTCTAGGCAGATTTTTTAATCTGCAGCTACAAATCCTGTTTATATAATGATTAGAGCGGGTATATTGTTCCTAAAACTAGGATGGTGGCTACAATATATAAAATATATTTATATTATCTATGTATCTATGTATCTATGTATCTATCTATCTATCTATCTATCTATCTATCTATCTATCTATCATTTATCCCTATCTTCTATCATCTATCTGTCTATCTATCTATCTACGTGTGTGTCTATCTATCTATCTATCTATCTATCTATCTATCTATCATCTATCTCTCTATCTCTCTATGTATCTACCTACCTACCTACCTACCTACCTACCTATCTATCATCTATCTATCTATCTATCTATCTATCTATCTATCTATCTATCTATCATTTATCTTCTATCTATCTATCTATCTATCTATCATTTATCTTCTATCTATCTATCTATCTATCTATCTATCTATCTTTCTATCATTTATCTTCTATCTATCATCTATCATCTATCTATTTATCTATCTATCTTCTATCTTCTATCTATCTATCTATCTTCTATCTATCATTTATCTATCATCTATCTATCATCTATCTATCTATCTTCTATCTATCATCTATCTATCTATCTATCTATCTATCTATCTATCTATCTTCTCTCTTCTATCTATCATTTATCTATCATCTATCTATTATCTATCTATCTTCTGTCTATCACCTATCTATCTTCTGTCTATCACCTATCTATCTATCTATCTATCTATCTATCTATCTATCTATCTATATCTATCTATCTATCTATCTATCTATCTATCTATCTATCTATCTATCTATCTTCTATCTATCATCTATCTATCCATTTATCTATTTATCTTCTATCTATCACCTATCTATCTATCTATCTATCTATCTATCTATCTATCTATCTATCATCTATCTGCCATCATCCTAGTTTTAGAGACAATATACCTGCTCTAATCATTATATAAAAAGGATTTGTAGATGCAGATTAAAAAATCTGCCTAGTACAGGGGGGTCAAATTCAAGGCCCGGGGGCTGCATCCGGCTGATGGGGTACTTAGATCTGGCCCGCAAGGCCACCCTGGAAACAGCGAAGGACCAGTCTGGGCTGTTTCTGTCAGTGAAAACGGGCTTCCGAGCTCCATTCTCGGGTGCCACGGCCTCCTGCAACCCTCTGCCAGTGAAAACGTTGAGCTACCACAGGCGTCCCCGACACGAGTGACGTCAAGCTGGCCACACCCATCCTGGCCACACACACACCCAGCCCACCGAGGTCAAACACAACCCTGATGCGGCCCTCAATGAAGTCGAGTTTGACACCCCTGGCCTAGAAAATATCTCTCTAAAATAAAAACATGTTACTTTTTAAAAGCCAGTGGAAACAGCTGCACTCACTATTCTCCTTTGTCTTGTCTCCCCTGTAGCATATCTACAAGCTTCGCGGGCCCTCATGATCACTGCGCTGGTCCTGGGTTTCTTAGCGATTATGAGCAGCATGCTGGGCTTACAGTGCACCAAAGTGGCCGAAAACAACCCCAATGCGAAAGCCAAGTTGGCGGTCATGGGAGGCAGTTTGTTCATCCTGGCTGGTAAGCTTTCTTCTGTACAGATAGTCCTCGACTGACGAGCACAACGCTGTCCCCAAATTTCTCCTCACTAAGGGAAACATTGGTTAAGTGCGTTTTGGCCCCATTGTACGACTTTTCCTGACCCCGTTGTAAAGTGAATCATTGCATATGTTAAGTTGGCGACATGGTGATTAGGTGAATCTGGATTCTCCCTTGACTTTGCTTGTCCAAAGGTCGCTAAAGGGGATCACGTGATACCCTTTATTATTTGATTCAATTTGTGTATTACTTGATTCAATTTGTACAGCTGCACATTTGTGAGTCTTCTTCCAAATGAAGGCATTGTCCTTCTCTCTAGATCAGGGGTGTCAAACTCAAGGCCCGGGGGCCGGGATTTGGCCCATGGGGGGCTTAGATCTGGCCTGTGGGCCCGCCCTGGAAACAGCAAAGGACTGGCCCGCGGTGCGGCCCTCTGCCAGCAAAAATGGAGCTTGGGAGGGTCATGTGGATCCCCCCCAAGGCTCCGTTTTTGGCCATGATGGCTTCCTGCAACCCTTTGCCAGTGAAAATGGAGCCCGGATGGGCCGTCGCGGCTGAAAACAGAGCCTTGATAAGTGACGTTGAGCTGGCCACGCTCCCTGGCCACACCACGCCCCCCCCCAGGTCAAACACAGTCCTGATGCAGGCCTCAATTACCGTATTTTTCAGAGTGTAAGACGCACCTTAGTTTTTGGCCTCTGCCTACCAGGTATTCATCTGGCTAGCATCCATAGCCTGGTCAGCTTCAGCACATTAGTTTGCTGGTTGTGAGCGTGCGCGCATTGGGGCTGATAAGCAGCTTCAGCACAGCTGAACGTCGGAGGGAGCTCCAGTGAGTAAAGCAGGTGAAGCGCAGAAGCGGTAATACAAGGCAGCAGCTGTTCCAGGTTGCAATTTTGGGCTCTGCGCCTCATGTTTTCAGCCTCCAAACGCTCCGTTTGAGAGCCGTTCAAGGCTTCAGAGATTGCCAAAGCACATCGCCGCCAATTGCCGCCCGAAAATGCAACACACAGAAGCCAAAAATGGGGCCTGCGGAGACCTAAAATGCGATGTGCAGAGGCTGAAAATGCAGAGGCAGCGATGTGCTTTGGCGATCCCCGTAGCCTTGAACGGCTCTCAAACGGAACGTTTGGAGGCTGAAAACGCGGGGCGCGGAGCCCAAAAATGTAAGCCATTGTCTGTGGCAATCTCTGCAGCCAGGAAGAGGACACGCGGAGGCCGAAGGGTGGGGGCCGGCGGGTGGTCGGGGCTACATTCAGAGTATAAGATGCACTCAAATTTTCAACCTCTTTTAGGGGGGGAAAGTGTGTCTTATACGCCAAAAAATATGGTAAATTGAGTTTACACCCCTGCTGTAGATGATCCTTTGGCCCTCCAGCTATCGGGTTTCCCAAAAAGCAAATCCTGACAATCCACTTATCGGTTCACCCCAAAGCTATTTCTCACCCCAAATATCTTTTTTCAATCTCCCTATTCAGGTCTTTGCGGGATGGTGACCGTTTCATGGTACGCCTTCAATATCACCCGGGATTTTTTTAACCCGCTGTTTGTTGGGACAAAGTAAGTATCCAACAGGTGGATCCATATTCTTTTTTTTTTTTTTTCTCGGCATATCCTGGGTCTAAGGCTGAAAAAAGAAAATGGCAGGAGGGACCATTTATTGATTTATATATTATTTGTATGCCGCCGTTGAGCAGCCTGGTGGCCTAGTGGTAAAAATGCTTGCATTCCATTCAGAAGGTTGAAAGTTAGCTGAAGGTTAGTTGAAGGTTGACTAGGTAGTGGCAGATGTTTCTCTCCTAGGGCCCAAAGAAAAAATATCTACTGTGATCTCCATGTAGCCATCAGGAAGGGGATAAGAGCCTTGGTAGTACAGGTTTAAGGCACCCTGTTATTAAGCTGGTTATTAAGACCAGCTGCCTGCAATTACTGCAGGGTTCGAATCTCGCCAAGGCTCAAGGTTGACTCAGCCTTCCATCCTTTCTAAGGTAGGTGAAATGAGGACCCAGTTTGTGGGGGCAATAAGCTGACTTTGTATAAATATACAAAAGGATGAAGGCTATTGCTGAGCACATTGTAAGCCGCCCTGAGTCTTCGGAAAAGGGCGGCATATAAATCAAATTAAAAATAAAAAAAATAAATAAAAAATCTGTCCAGTAAACGCTCAGCTCTAACCATTCACCACAACTCTAGCCTGAATTAAGGAATTACAGGGTTGTAAAAAGGGAGTTTTATTTATATCCCCACCTTTATTATTTTTTCAAATAATGCAAGGTGGAAAACATTTAGAGCCTTGGTGGCGCAGCAGTCTAAAGTGCTGTTAAGTAACACCAGCTGCCTGCAATTACTGCAAGTTCAAATCTCACCAGGCTCAAGGTTGACTCAGCCTTCCATCCTTTCAAGGTAGGTAAAATGAGGACCCAGATTGTGGGGGCAATAAGCTGACTTTGGATAAAAAAGAATACCGCTTGGGGGGCCCCAAAAGCCCTACTAAGCAGGTATATACAAAAAGTATGAAGGCTATTGCTTAACGCATTGTAAGCTGCCCTGAGTCTCCAGAGAAGGGCGGCATATAAATCGAACCAATAAAATAAATAAATACAATAAATAAATATCCAACACACCTTCCTTCTCCTATTTCCTCCACAATGCCAACCCGGTGAGGTGAGCTGGGAGAAAGAGGGACTGGCCCAAGGTCACCCAAGTGGCTTTCCTGCCTAAGGTGAGACTAGAACTCACTGTCTCCCTCTATAGAATAGAATAGAATAGAAAATATGGAATGGAGTGGAGTGGAGTGGAGTGGAGTTGAATAGAGTAGAACAGAACAGAACAGAACAGAACAGAATAGAATAGAAAATATGGAATGGAATGGAATGGAATGGAATAGAGTGTAGTAGAATGGAATGGAATGGAGTAGAGTAGAGTAGAGTAGAGTAGAGTAGAGTAGAGTAGAATGAGTATTTTACTCTACTCTAGTAGAATAGAGTAGAATAGAATAGAACAGAATACAGAAGAGAGTAGAGTAGAAGAGAAGAGAAGAGAGAATAGAAGAGAGTAGA
The DNA here is from genome assembly GCF_059756535.1 of Pantherophis guttatus. Lineage (NCBI taxonomy): Eukaryota > Metazoa > Chordata > Lepidosauria > Squamata > Colubridae > Pantherophis > Pantherophis guttatus. The sequence goes on from NC_142066.1 coordinate 15,169,821, forward strand.
CTAGAATAGAGAACAGAGTAGAGTAGGTTAGAATAGAGTAGAGTTGAATAGAATAGAGTAGAACATAACATAACATAACATAACATAACATAACATAACATAACAGAACAGAACAGAACAGAACAGAACAGAACAGAACAGAACAACAGAATAGAATTCTTTATTGGCCAAGTGTGATTGGACACACAAGGAATTTCTCTCCGGTGCATAACCTCTCAGTGTAAATACAAACAACAAAGTGATACGTCATAGATCATAAATCATAAGATACAATCATCAATCATAAGAGACAAATGGCAATTGAGAAATCATAATATACCAACAGGAAAAGGTAGTAGGAAATATGGGACGATGAGAAAGATAAGAAGAATGACAAGGATAATAGCAATACAGCCCTACTACATGGGTAAATATCTTTAGGACTAAGACAATGCTGTAGGACTTACCGTGTTTCCCCCAAAATAAGACCCTGTCTTATATTTTTTTGAACTCTGAAATAGGCGCTTGGCCTTATTGCCATGCACTCAAAAGCCCGATTGGGCTTATTATCAGGGAATGTCTTATTTTGGGGGAAACAGGGTAGGTGTTCAGCAGTGATGGCATGGGAGAAATTATGTCTAAGTTGTTTTGGCATGCAATGTCCTATAGTCGGCATCTTAATCTTAATGAGCCCAATATGAAGGATTTTTAACAATTTCTTGCTCCTACTGCAGAAGGTTGAAACAGATTGTTCGGATTCTTTTTTTTTTTTCCTGATGAGATGGAATAATTAAACAATTGATTAATGTTGCCTTTGGATCTCAAGTTAAGTTCCTACTTAAAGATGTTGCTTGCTAGGAGACTTTTGAGCCAATCCTTCTGACTCACCCTTCCGGATAGAGAGGGGTTAAAACCAGAGGTGGGATTGAGCCGGTTCTATCCGGTTCAAGCGAACCGGTAGTGGCAACTGTGAGAGACTACATCCACCCGCTCGGATGTAATGCGCGAGCACTGTGCGTGCGCGGAAGGGCGCGCTCACATTTGCAAACCGGTAGGGAAGGTAAGTGAATCCCACCTCTGGTTAAAACCCCTCCCATAGATCCAGAAAAGTGAATTGTCAATGCATCAATCAATCAACCAACGAGCCCACCAATCAATTACACCCCTTTTGTTTATTCAGATACGAAATTGGACCTGCCTTATATCTAGGCTGGAGTGCTTCCTTGCTGGTGATCATCGGAGGCTGCTTCCTATTCAGTTCCTGTCGGAACAACCCATCCCAGGACAACAGGTGAGAGAGAGAGAGAGAGCAGGGCCGCCGTGCCAAATACAGGTAGTCCTCGATTTATGCCCACAGTCGAGCCCGACATTTCTGTGGTTGAGTGGATTTTGCCCCAATTTACCACCTGTTTTGTCACAGTTGTTAAGTGAATCACTGGAGTTGTTAAGTTAGTAACGTGGCTGCTAAGTGAATCAGGCTTCCCTAGTGACTTTTTGTTCTGACCCAGCTCCCCAAACACGACAAACCCTCTGAAGTTAACTTAAAGATTCCTTTATTAGGGGTGCCTGCAGCCCAGGCAAAAAGTTTCGCTCTCACCGCAGGCTAACAAGTCCATCCGTCCGGGAGATGAATAATTGTCTGCCCAGAGCTAGGGGGGGGCTTCGCTAGCAGCAGTGACTCTTCCGTCCCAAGGATCGGCCCATAGATTTCCACTGCTCTCCTCTCCTCTGCCTTCTGCACATCCGTGCGTCAGGCACTAGACCCAGCTGTTCCTCCTCTTCCTCATCAGCCACCTCCAGACCTGGGGGCTGTTGACTCTCCATCTGAGGGCTGACAGATGGCCCAGGCTCCACCTCTGTCTCTCTCTCTCTCTCTCTGCCAGCTCCATTCCCTCTTCCCCCTCGGAGCTCTCAGGCTTCCTTGACACTGACCCTGACTCCCACGCCTCCTCCTCCTCCGATTCGGCTGCTGGAGGGCCCGGCGGCCGACAAGCCACAATCCTTTTCCTTGTTAGAAGGTCACAAAAAAAAAGGGATCACGTGACACCCCCCCCCCCCCCCGGGACACTGCGACGATCATAAATATGAGTCAGTTGCCAAACTGACTGAATTTTGATCACACGAACATGGGGATGCCGCAACAACCATCAGTATGAAAAACGGGTCACAGCTTAAGTCCCTTTTTTCCAGCGCGGTTATAATTTTGAACGGTCACTAAACCAAGATGTTGTAAGTCAAGGACTACCTGTACTTTTCTGAAATCTTATTGAATCCAAAGACTGACATCTCCCTCTTCTGCTCCTAGCTACACGTATCCCTACAAAGCTCCCAAGGTTGGCATGGCAGCTCACAACCCCTCGGTCTCTCATCCGCGCAGAGAGTCCAACACCAGCAGTAACGGCCAGTATGGTAAGAATGCCTATGTCTAACCTGGGAAATGGTGGATCAGGACATCCCATCGTTTTGGATGCTTCCCTGGGAACGCAGAAGGCCAAAGACTCTTCCAAAATTGACCCGACCCGTACCAAGGAAGAACTATTTTTTATCCTTCGGTTTCGGACTTTCTTACATCGTGAGGATGCTCTGAACCTAAAGATGGACTGAAGGCATGTTTCTGGATCTGATCCTGGCCAATGCCACATTGGGCAAATTTATTTATTGCCAAGAAGTGTATAGTGGACTTTTAATATACATATATATATGTATCTATATAGGTATTCAGCAAGGATGGAGATTGCTTCTCAGATTTTTGATGCCTGTTGTTCAGAAGAATTGATGTTGCCACTGACCGGGATTGAAACTCACGTTAAATCACCTCCTGTGGTTTGTCACTCAAGGGGAGACATGAATGTACTGTGTGTGTGAGACAACTGATCCATGCTTGGAGGATATCACAACTGGAGGCCTACTCCTAATTCACAATTCTAAAATAATCCTAATAGTGTGGAGATTAAACCTCCCAATTGGGTGTATAGGTTTCCCTCAAGTCAACACTCCTAACCGATACATTAACCTTTTTAGGGGAAAATGGAAGTCAACCGTTGGATCGAATGAGACTGTTATTACGATTGCCTAAAAAAAAAATCTCCTCAGCACTGGAGCCAAGCATCCAGGAAGACCTTAAATTTTGAAAAACATGCCATGTTCACAACCCTAGCAACTTTATGTTGTGTGGACTTCAGTTTCCAGAATAGCTGACTGGGGGAATTCTGGGAGCTGAAGTCCAGACATCTTAAAGTTGTCACGGTTGAGACGCATTGGGGATATGGCTTATTCTGATTCGTTGTCTTCTGAGAATTGACTGTCCTGTGTTGGAGAGCTTCAACCTATGGATATTGTGGTAACCGACCTTTCCCCAAAAAGTAACGTTCAGGATGGAGTTTAGCAGCCGGTCATCTGCTAACTCCATGTATCTGGAGAGCAAGTTTGAAATCTTTAGAAGAAAAATGGACCTGGGTAATTGGTTTCTGTTTCTTCAAGGACAGGGCAGGGGTGAAATCCAGCAGGTTCTGACAGGTTCTGGAGAACCGGTAGCAGAAATTTTGAGCAGTTCGGAGAAGCAGTAGTGGAAATTTTGAGTAGTTCGGAGAACCAGTAGTGGAAATTTTGAGCAAATTCGGAGAAGCGGTAGCGGAAATTTTGAGCAGTTCGGAGAGCCTGGATAGCTCAACAGACTAAAAGCCTGTTATTAACATTCAGCTGTCTGCAATTATTGCAAGTTCGAATCTCCCCAGGCTCAAGGTTGACTCAGCCTTCCATCCTTTCTAAGGTAGGTAAATTGAGGACCCAGTTTGTGGGGGCAATAAGCTGACTTTGTATAAAATATACAAAAGTATGAAGGCTATTGCTTAACGCATTGTAAGCCACCCTGAGTCTCCGGAGAAGGGCGGCATATAAATCTAATTAAAAAAAAAAAACACGGTAGCAGAAATTTCGAGTAGTTCGGAGAACTGGCAAAAACCACCTCTGGCTGGCCCCAGAGTGGGGTGGGAATGGAGATTTTGCAGTATCCTTCCCCTGGAGTGGGGAGGGAATGGGGATTTTACAGTATCATTCCCCTGGAGTGGGGTGGAAATGGAGATTTTGCAGTATCCTTCCCCTGCCACGCCCACCAAGTCACACCCATAGAACCGGTAGTAAAAAAAATTGGATTTCACCACTGGGACAGGGATGTCAAACACAAGGCCCGTGGGCCGGATCTGGCCTGCGAGGTGGTCGGATCCAGCTTGCGGGGCCATCCTGGAAAATTTGAGGGGCCGGCCTGTGTCGCTTCAGCCCGGTCTACCCAATGCGAAGAGGCAACATCGGGTCAGCCGTTTGGGGGAGTGGCGTTAAGCTGGCCAGGCCCACCCAGTTGGCCACACCCACCTAGTTGGCCACGCCACCCCTGAGGTCAACCACAGCCCTAATGCGGCCCTCAATGAAATTGAGTTTGACACCCTTGTTCAAGAAGGAAATGAAAGTACAGTCAAGAGAAAGAGGGAATCCTTCCCATTCTGAGATCTGACAGACTTTCAAATACTTCATAGGTTTCTTAATTAACCCTTAACAACTTAAGACATGGGGACTTCCACTCCCAGAATTCCCTACCCAGAGGGATTCTGGGAATTGAAGTCCACCCATCTTCAACGGTACAGCTTGAGAAACGCTGGTTTATAGGATTCATCCTTTAGATTTATTATTGCACAAGAAAGTTAAGAAGGAAGCAGAACAGGAGTTTTAGCTATTTATTTTTGGGCTAAGTACTGATCAAATGGAAGAAACTGAGCAAAGAGTGATCTGGCTTCCTTCCTACCTGCCCAAGAATTGGAACGACACGAGGACATTTTGAACGGTGTCGCGTCTTGGAACCACAAGCTTCTCCTTCCTGCCCGGCTGGCTGCTGTGGAGTACAACTCAAAAAGTTTATTGTCGTATGTTTTTAAAAAAGAAAGAAGTAAACATGTCTGTGACCTGTTTTGTATAAAGACACACTGTTTGCAACTGCAGTGCCCAACGTTGGGTTGTCGTCTTTGGAATTGCAACATGGAAAGTCGGAAAGGGTGGGAGGGGAGGGGGAACAGGGGTGAAATGCTACCGGTTCGCATGGTTCGGGCAAACCGGCAGTAAAAAAAAAGCTACCGGTTCGTCTGAACTGGTATTTCCGACGATCAGCTGTGCCGCACGATTTATATTCGCTAGAAAGCAGAAAATCTAGAAATCTAAATTGCGTGACACAGCTGTTCCCCCCCACTGTTCTACTTACCTTAAGCCTCCTTCTGCCGTGCAAAGCGTGCGTTTGGTGTGCACAGCGTGTTTAGTGTGCACTGTGCATGTGTGTGCAGCATGCATTTGGCGCACACAGTGCGTGCATGTACGTGCAGCGTCCATTTGACGCGCACCCCACATGTGCGGGCAGCAAACTGGTGGCAAACGGCGGAGGATTTCACTTCTGGAGGGGAGATCAGTCAATTAATCTTATTGAATTAAATGATCTAATCAGCTGGGGAGGGGTTGCTCAGGGGAGCACCCGTGCATTTCAACCTCATCTCTGGTTTGAGCCCGGCCATATCACATTTATATATCACTTCATAGTGCTTGACAGCACTAAGTGGTTCACAAAGCCAGCCTATTGCTCCCAACCATCTGGATCCTCGTTTTTTACCGACTTCGGAAGGATGCAAGGCTGAATTAGCTTTAATCTGGCCAGGATCGAACTCCTGGCTGTGTGCAGAGTTAGTCTGCAATACTTACTGCATTCTAACCACAGCTCTTGCAATCCAGCATCCGTAAAAAGATTTTACTAAATCTATGTGCTTCTCGTTTACACATAAATTCTCCTGGTTGAGGATTTGAACTAGGAGTGGTGAGACCCGAGTTCTAATCTACCATTAGCCAGAGAAGAACCCCTGGTTAGCTTTAGATCAGTCACATTGAACCGGTCTGCCCAGTCTATACTTGGTTTTATTTGTTATGGGGAGAAACAAGCCTGTAGTACAGTGGACTAAAGCACTGTGATTAACAACTGCTGCTTGCAATTACTGCAAGTTCAAATCTCCCCAGGCTCAAGGTTGACTCAGCCTTCCATCCTTTCAAAGGTAGGTGATATGAGGACCCAGATTGTGGGGGCAATAAGATGACTTTGTATAAATATACAAAAGTATGAAGGCTATTGCTTAACGCATTGTAAGCCACCCTGAGTCTCCGGAGAAGGGCGGCATATAAATTAAATATAATATAAGGGCGGCATATAAATATAAATTTAATTTTTAATTAAAATTAAAAAAAAAATCGGAAGAGACAACACAGCCTTGAATTCTGGAACACAAGCCAGCATGTAAATTTCCATGTTGTCCTTGAGTTAGGACCATATTTGGGGCCAGGATTCATTGCTAAGCCAAGGCGGCTGCTAAGAAAGTCACATCTGATTTTACAACTGTTTTGGCCATAGTTCTTAAGCAAACCACTGCAGTCCTTAAATGAATCACATGGTTAAGCAAATCCAGCTTCCCACATTGGACTTTGCTTGCTGGAAACAGGTTGGAAATGACAGTCACATAACGTCAGGATGCTGCAATTATTATAAATACAAGTAGTCCTTGACTTACAACAGTTCACTTTAGTGACCGTCTGAAGTTACAGCGGCATTGAAAAATGTGGCTTATGACTGGTTTTTTGCACTTACGACCGCTGCAGCATCCCCATAGTCACGTGACGAAAATTCAGATGCTTGCCAACTGACTCCCTATTTATGACGATTGCAGTATTCTGGGCTGATGTCGTGTACCTTTTGACAAGCAAAGTCAATGGGGAAGCCAGATTCACTTAACAACCATGTTACTAACTTAACAAACTGAACACCCGTAGCAAGCAAAGTTGTAAACTGTTACTAACTTAACAACTGAAAACTGGTGGCAAGAAAAGTCATAAAATGGGGAGAAAAAAAAACACCTCACTTAACAAATGTCTCACTTGGCCACTGAAATTTTGGGCTCAATTGTGGTCGTACGTCGAGGACTACCTGTACTTGTCAGTGGCCAAATGCATGAATTTTGGATCACGTGCCTGTAGGGATGCTACAAGAGTTGTGTGAGGACTAATAGTAAGTCACTTTTTTCCATACCGCTGTTACTTTGAGCGGTTGTTAAACTAATTATTGTAAATCAAGGATTACCGCATTTTTTGGAGTATAAGATGCTCCAGAGTATAAAACACACCTTAGTTTTTGAGGAGGAAAATAGGAAAAAAATATCTGCCTCTGCCTACAGGTATTCATCTGGCTAACATCCTTAGCTTCGGCACATTAGTTTGCTGGTTGTGAGTATGCATTGGGGCTGATAAGCAGCTTCAAAAGCACAGCTGATCATCGGAGGGAGCTCCGGTGAGTAAAGCAGGCGAAACGCGGAAGCGGTAAGACAAGGCAGCAGCTGTTCCAGGTTGCCATTTTGGCCTCCGCACCTCGTGTTTTCAGCCCCCAAATGCTCCGTTTGAGAGGCATTCAAGACTGGGGGGATTGTCAAAGCACATCGATGCCAATCGATGCCCAAAAATGCGACACGCAGAGGCCAAAAATGGGGCGTGCGGAGGTCGAAAATGCAATGTGCGGAGGCGGCAATGTGCTTTGGTGATTCCTGCAGCCTTGAACCTCTCTCAAACGGAGCATTTGGAGGAGGGGTGAAATCCAGCAGGTTCTGACAGGTTCTGGAGAACCGATAGCAGAACTTTTGAGCAGTTTGGAGAACTGGCAGCGGAAATTTTGAGTAGTTCTGTGAACCGGCAAAAACCACCTCTGGCTGGCCCCAGAGTGGGGTGGGAATGGAGATTTTGCAATATCCTTCCCCCAGGAGTGGGAGGGAATGGAGATTTTGCAGTATCCTTCCCCTGCCACGCCCACCAAGCCACGCCCACAGAACCGGTAGTAAAAAAAAAAATTTGAATTTCACCATTGGTTTGGAGGCTGAAAACGTGAGGCGCGGAGCCCAAAAATGCAAACCATTGTCTGAGGCAATCTCTCCAGCCAGGAAGAGGATGCATGGAGACTGAACGGTGGGGGCCAGTGGGTGGGCGGGGCTACATTCGGAGTATAAGGCGCACACAAATTTTCAGCCTCTTTTGGGGAGGAGGAGAAGTGCGTCTTATACTCCCAAAGATACGGTATCTGCAATAAATAGGGAAGCAACTTCTGTGTATCTTTCAGCAAAGTAAGGTTCCCCAGATCTTCCACTTTTCTATCCTGCTCTACGGAGGGGAGAATTTGTCCCTGACAGAAAGCCACTTGAAAGGACTAGAAGCATTTGAAATGTGGATTTACAGGCGGCTGTTATGTATAACCTAGGTTGACAAAATCAGAAACGAGGAGGGGATAAGCCGCCTGGAAAAGCCAAGGGAAATCATCAAAACCATTAAAAAAGCAAACATTAAGAATATTTTGGACATGCAATGCGACACTCAGAAAAATACAGCATCCTTCACTTAATCCTCCAAGGAAAGATTGAAGGCAAAACGAGGTCCCGGCAGAAGAAAATGATCATGGCTTCCAGATCTAAGAGACCAGTTTGGACAAAATTCAGCAGCACTTTTTCCTGTTAATAAAAATAGGATCGCCAACATGATTGCCAAAGAGGAGGAAGAAGGAGGAAGACTAGAAGCCAAGCGTCCCTCACCCTTCGTAGCTGATCTGTTAGCTGGTACACCATACCAGTCCTCAAGGAGGAAAATAAACTGAGTCATACCCAGCAGGTTAGTGCCGTCCTGGGACTTTCTTCTCAGGCGATACAAAGGCATGCCAAGGATTGTGAAAATTGGGGGAGAAAAAACAACTACCTCGAGAGAAAATAAGTCTCCATTTTCTTCTTTGAAATACTTAAGTGTTGTGCCATTCCCGTATTAACGTGATAGAGAAGGCAGCCCGGGGAAAGGTTTCCACCTGGACCATGGTAGGTTTTTCTTCCCTACAACTGTGCCCTGAACATACCTGGGACATGGTGCAAGGCACATGTACTTTAGAAGCAAGGCCATCAAAGCTGGAGGCCTTCTTTACAGATCAACATTGAGGGTTGTGGATACAGTTGTTCCCAAATTCTTGCAAACAAGCCTGAGACAAAGCTGAATTCTATATTCCATTCCATTTTCTATTCTCTATTAATATTCTATTCCAGTGATGGCTAACCTTTTTGCCATCTCGTGCAAAAAGTGGGGGGAGTGTGGGGGGGGGTCGCACGCGTGTGTGCCCACACCCTTAATTCTATGCGCCCTGCCTCCCCGTCCATGCGTGCACGACCCCCCTGCACTCCCCCCGCGCGCTTTTGGCACGCAATGGCACTGTGGGCCCGGTAGGCCCATTTTTCACTCTCCCCAGGCTCCAGAGCCTTTCTAGGAGCCTGGGGAGGGTGAAAACGGCCTTCCCCACACCCCCAGAGGCCCTTCAGAGGCTGGAAACAGCATGTTTCCTGACTTCTGGTGGACCCAGAAGGCCCGAAAATCAGATGGCCGGAGCTGAGCTTGCGTGCCCACCAATATGGCTCTGTGTGCCACTTGTGGCACGCGTGACATAGGTTCGCCATCACGGTTCTATTCTATTCTATTCTATTCTATTCTATTCTATTCTATTCTATTCTATTCTATTCTATTCTACACTACTCTCTTCTATTCTACTCCATTCTCTCTTCTCTTCTCTTCTACTCTACTCTCTTCTCCTCTTCTCTCTTCTCTTCTCTTTTCTACTCTACTCACTCTATTCCATTCCATATTTAAAAAAAATTGGTAGTGTCTTTAAAATACAATTTAAAATAAATAAAAAATTAAATTTTAAAATAAATTTAAAATAAAATAAAATTTAAAATACAATAAGGGGACACGATGGCTCAGTGGCTAAGATGCTGAGCTTGTCGATCGAAAGGTCGGCAGTTCAGCGGTTCGAATCCCTTGTGCCGCTTAACGGGGTGAGCTCCCGTTACTTCCCCCAGCTTCTGCCAACCTAGCAGTTCGAAAGCACTTAAAAAATGCAAGTAGAAAAAATAGGGACCACCTTTGGTGGGAAGGTAATAGCGTTCCGTGCGCCTTTGGCGTTTAGTCATGCCGGACACATGACCACGGAGACCTCTTTGGACAGCGCTGGCTCTTCGGCTTTGAAACGGAGATGAGCACCGTCCCCTAGAGTCGGGAACGCCTAGCACAGTGATGGCTAACCTTTTTGCCGTCGCGTGCCAAAAGCGTGGGGGGGGCGCGTGGGGGGGTCACGAGTGCGTGTGCCCACATCCATAATTCAATGTGCCTCACCCTCCCACGCATGCGCACGTAACTCCCCACACTTCACCCTGCTTTTGGCACGCGATGGCATGGTGGACCTGGTAGGCCCGTTTTTCCCCCTCCCCAGGCTCCAGAGGCTTTCTAGGAGCCTGGGGAGGGCAAAAACAGCCTTCCTCATCCCCACGGAGGCCTTCCGATGCTGGAAACAGCCAGTTACCTGACTTCTGGTGGGACTGGAAGGCTTGAAAATCAGTTGGCCGGTGCGCACACGCGCGCTGGAGCTGAGCTAGGGCAACACTCACGTGCCCACCAATATGGCTTCGCGTGCCACCTGTGGCACCCGTGCCATAGGTTCGCCATCACGGGCCTAGCACATATGCGCGAGGGGAACCTTTACCTTTACCTTTAAAAATACAAAAATGAGTCAAAAGAGATGCTACACAACTAGCCCATATTGTTATGTTTAAATAAAGGGGAGGAATGGCTTATTTTTCAGCATCTTATGGACTTCATACTTTTCTATCATAAGAATCTTAAGTTGTAACTCTCAACTTACATGAAAGATCTGTCATCTCAGTAAAAACGGCAAAACACATACCTCAGCCTTCCAAAAAAAGACAAATCAATTACTTCTATTCATTTTCTATCCTATTCTATCCTTGTTCTGTTCTACCCTACCTTACTAAATTCTGGCAGCAATGGGTCAGAATAACAGAGTTGGACAGGACCTCCGCTCAAGCAGGAGACCCTATACCAGTGATGGCTAACCTTTTCTGGACCGAGTGGCCAAAGCGTGTGCATGCCTGAACCCCTAAAATGCAATGCACGTGCGATCCCCGCGCATGCACCCCCCCACTGCACATTATTTATTTATTTATTTTATTCAATTTATATCCCACCCTTTTCCAAGTGGACTCAGGACGGTGCACAGCCAGAACTAAAACACGTATCAATACAAAATTTAAAATTATTAAAAGAATTAAATAACTGTGGCCCACAAATTTAAAACATTGAAAACTAAAACCCCTTTGACAATTTAAAAAGCTAAAAACTAAAAAAAAAAAAAAAGGGGGGGGGGTTCACGCCCGCCCTGCTTGATGGAAAAGAAAAGTTTTTAGGGCACGGCGAAAAACCCGGAGATCCGATATCCTTCTATCTCCGGGGGCAAATCATTCCAGAGGGCAGGAGCTGCCACAGAGAAGGCCCTCCCCCTGGGAGTCGCCAGCCGACATTGCCTGGCTGACGGCACCCTGAGGAGTCCCTCTCTGTGGGAGCATACTGGTCGATGGGAGGCTATCGGCGGCAGAAGGCGGTCCTGCAAATACCCAGGTCCCATGCCATGGGGCGCTTTAAAGGTGGTGACCAACACCTTGAAGCACACCCGGAAGACCACCGGAAGCCAATGCAGCTCACGCAGGAGAGGTGTCACATGGGAGCAGCCTCTCGCTCCCATAATCCCCTGCGCGGCTGCATTCTGCACCAGTTGGAGCCTCCAGGTGCTCCTCAAGGGGAGTCCCATGTAGAGAGCATTGCAGTAGTGGACTGCAATCCACCTGCCACAATCCGGTAGCGATTGTGGCAGGTGGTTCGGAGAACCGGTAGCGATGGAGGCGCGAGGCTCCGCCCACCCGCCCGGGTGTCGTTACTTCCTGCTTTTAAAAGGTTAAAAAAAAGGCTCTGACGATCACAACTGTGCCACGCGATCATCAGTTTGTCATTTTTTAACCTTTCAAAAGCATTTTTTAAACAACCTATCTGGGTGAATAGGTTGAAAAAAATGCTTTCATAAAATAATAATAATAAAAAAAAGTTGGCCATGTCCACCCAGTCACATTACCCCACTACCAAGCCACACCCACAGAACCGGTAGTAACAAATTTTAAATTTCACCACTGGTGTGTGCCGCCCGCACGCCCCCTGCCCGTGTGCCCTGCATGTGCCCCTCATACGTGCTCCGCCTCCCATGTATGTGCGGCAGAGACCTGAAGACCAGCTGGCTGGTGGGGGCTGTGCGCGCATGCAGGGCGGAGCTGAATTGGAGCAACGGCTCACGTGCCCACAGAGAGGGCGCTGCGTGCCGCCACTGGGGCGCGTGCCATAGGTTCGCCATCACGGCCCACGGATGACAAGTGGCCATCCAATCTCTCCTTGAAACCTCCACTGATGGGAGCGTCCACAACTCCTGAAAGGAAGCTGTCCCACCACTGATTCATTGTTCTGTCAGGAAATTTCTCCTTAGTTCTAGGTTGGTTGTCTCCCCTTGATTCGTTTCCATCCGTGGTTTCTTAATTCTGCCTTCAGGTGCTATGGAGAATGGGTCACAAGTGGGGAGGGGGGTCTCCCTTTTAAGATAATGTGCAAAACATTCCGAGCCGGAACAAAACACAGTGTTGGTCAAAAATGATTAATAAAACCAAAGTCTTATAAGCAAATATAATCCTCTTGCCAGGGGTGGGCTTCAAAAATTTTAGCAAGGGGTTCTCTGCTTGGTTGCTGGGTGGATGTGGCCTAGTCGGCCGCCTGCACCACAGCAGTAGGGGAGCGTTTTTGCCCTCCCCGGGCTCCAGAAGCTTTTTTTGAGCCTCCAGGAGGGTGAAAACTGCCTCACCAGGCTCCGTAGGCCCTCCCAAACTTCCGGTAGGCCTGTTTTTCACCCTCCCAAGCCTCGCCCACCCTGAGCCTGGTTGCTGGGTGGGCGTGGCCTAGTCAGCCACCTGCACCACAGCAGTAGGGGAGCATTTTTGCCCTCTCCGGACTCCGGAGGCTTTCCTTGAGCCTCCGGGAGGTCGAAAACTGCCTCCCCTGGCTCCAGAGGCCCTCCCAAACTTCCGGTAGGTCTGTTTTTCGCTCTCCCCAAGCCTCGCCCACCCTGAGCCTGGTTGCTGGTTGGGCATGGTCTAGTCGGCCTCCTGCACCGCAGCAGTGGGGGAGCGTCTTTGCCCTCCCCGGGCTCTGGAGGCTTTTTTCAAGCCTCTGGGAGGGCGAAAACTGCCTCCCCAGGCTCCGGAGGCCCTCCCAAACTTCCGGTAGGCCCGTTTTTCGCCCTCTCTGAGCCTCCGCGCGGGTCCTCCACTTACCTGCATCCAAAAAGGGCCGCGTGGGGACTCCTGGGAGGGGTGGGCTGGGTGGGGCCAGCCTGGAGTGGGATTGAGGGTTCTCTGAACGGCACAGAATCTTAGCTAGAGGTTCTCCTGAACCCCTGCAAACCCCCAGCAGCCCACCTCTGCCTCTTGCCCATTTTTGTGCATGTGGATTGAGTGGTGTGTAACATTCACCTCCTTTTACTTGGATGACTTTAGAAAGCAAAACCAGGCAACAAGGAGCTTGGTTCCTATGTCGTATTTTTTCCACAGGATGAGACACTCAACACATGTTGTGTTCTCTCGGAATAAGTACACTTGAAACACGTTTGCAGAATGTTCCAAATCTGATCTATTTCCCTCAGAACTGGAAACAAAAACATTTCTGTTTTACGCACAGCCCTACCCCTCCGTCCTCCAGGCTCACCCAACTGCACCCAGTTTAAAACACCTCACTTTCAACCTGAGTTAAAATGTATTTTAGTTAGTCCCCCCCCCCTTTTTTTCTTCTGGCTCAGAACTTCAGGAGGCAAATTATGTCGAAACCTTCAGCCTTCTTAACTCAGCACTTTTGGTCGCTTCCTCAACCTTTGCTCCAGCAAAAAATGCTAAAGGTTTGAGGGGGGGGCGGGGAAGAAATCAATTATTTCTGCAATACGAAACTTTTTAATCTTGACACTTTTCTCGGTAAAGACAGGATATTAATACCTCTCCTTAATCTCTTTTTTTTTTTTCCTTCCCTCCCCCGGACTCCGATGATAACAATTGAAGCAGACCGGGCTTTATATGACTGTACTAAATAAAAATGGAAGAGGAGGAGGAGGAGAATTTTTTTTTTTAACTAACTGTAGAAAATGAGGGCGTTCGCGGTCAGCGGGTAGAGCTGTTAGATTATACCTGAAAAATATTTAAATTCCAGGACAGAGGGGAATGTCACGGAAAGGATGAAAGCTATCAATTTTTGTCTCCGAATCCATACTGTTCTTCGGGTCCTCCTCCAGTATTTGAAAGAAGGAGCAGTCAATGTGCAAAACCAATATCTTATCAATAAAGAATACCATCCAGATAGGCTCAAAAGCAACCAAACCGATGTTATTTTTCTTCCTTTTTTCCCCCCAGTCTGACACAGTCTGGGGTTTCCTCCTCCTTCCAAGGTCAAACAAACTTTGCCCCCAAAGTTTATAACCCCCCCCCCCAAACGCACAACTCCTTCCCTACCAAGAGATGGCACAAAAACACAATTCTTGGCAGGGCCATCGGCCGAAACCGTCCCAAGGCGTGGCGCCACTCAAATGTCAACATGTCCGGCCAAGCTTTCCCTTTGGGAAGGTGAACTCAAAACGGCATGCTTTCCTTTTTAAAAAAAAAAGAAAGAGAGAGAAAAAAGGAAAAAGGATACACCTTCGCCTTGCTGGGATTTTAAAAATGAACGGTTTCCTTGGCAAAAAGGCCGGCGGGATCGTAGGACCGGCAGTGCTTCCCTGGGTCTTGCAGGCACAAAGAAGAACTTGAGAGATGTTTAGATGGGACTACAAGGATTGAGCTCAACCTAACTTTGGGAAACATCCCTAAGAAAGGACAGGTTTAAGGCTCTGCATGCATCGTAAATCCCCTTTTCCCGGTCAGTGTTTCGTGGGAATCGCAGCTAGGAGCGAGAGGCCGCCGTCTTCCTTGTGGTCCTGGGTTACTATCTCGAGGAGCAAACTTCCGGTCCTCTGGAAAGGGATACTTGAATATATAAATAAGGAAACTAACCTCCCTCCCCACCCCCAGTTCCATTTGCGTCGGGAGTTGTTATTGGTCCTCTTTGTGCATCAACTCGCTGGCCAAAAAGGTCTTGGGTGGGTGGGTGGGTGGGAGGCCGGCTCAAGCGGATTAATTAAAATGAAACTTAAAATGAAAGTTCCCGGAGCCAAAGGGGTTAAATTCGGACGCCCACTGGTGCTGATGTCCTGATCCTCCTTGTTGATTTTCCGGGTCTAAAGGATCCTCGCCCGAGTCGAATTTCTGTCGCATTTCTGGAAGGCGAGGGAGGGAAATGAGAGAATAACAGAATTGAAAAGGGACCTTGGAAGTCTTCTAGTCCAACCTCCCTACCCAAGCAGGAGAGCCTACGCCAGTGATGGCTAACCTTTTTGCCATCGCGTGCCAAAAGCAGGGGTCGCACGGGTGTGTGTGTGTGTGTGTGTGTTTGTCACGCGTGTGTCCACACTTATAATTATATGCGCCCCGCCCCTGTGCATGCACACACGTGACCCCCCCTGCGCTCCCCCCGCTTTTGGCACGCAATGGCACAGTAGGACCGGTAGGCCTGTTTTTTGCTCTCCCCAGGCTCCAGAGCCTCTCTAGGAGCCTGGGGAGGGTGAAAACTGCCTTCCCCACACCCCACAGGCCCTCCGGAGGCCAGAAACGGCCTCTTCCGGTCCCACGACATGAGTGACGTTGAGCTGGCCACACCCCTTTGCCACGCCGCCTCCCCACCTGAGGCCAAACACAACCCTGATGCAGCCCTCAATGAAATACTGTCAGGTTTCGATGTCGTCTCAAATAAAATAAATTGCATTTCCAAACAAATAATCTTTGAAGAAATCTTTCATTTTATTAAGCACGACAACCTGTCCCTGATTGTGGCGTAGCCAACAATGACTTCCTGACCTCAAACCTTCCCTTTCCGTTCCCCAATTCTCTGTGTCTCATTGGCCCTCTTCCATATCACTCTCCCCATATCTACTACTTCAGCTCCCAGGAATGTCCCCACTCCCATCTCATGTCCTAGGGGATATTATCTTCAGGGAAAATAAGTAGGTGAGAAGTCAAGCGTCCTCTTGCCAGCTGCCCCCTCTTCTCCTTCTTATGTCAGCACTAGAGTAAATG
This sequence comes from Pantherophis guttatus, assembly GCF_059756535.1. Lineage (NCBI taxonomy): Eukaryota > Metazoa > Chordata > Lepidosauria > Squamata > Colubridae > Pantherophis > Pantherophis guttatus. The sequence goes on from NC_142066.1 coordinate 15,185,981, forward strand.
CAGGTTGAAGTGCTGACAAATACAGTTTGACAACACCGGGCTACATTAGTAGAATCTTGCAAGTCTGAAAGTACAAATCTCCCACCATCACCTTTTAACAATTAGGGAGGGTCCTTTTTAAGCTTCTTTCTTTGCCCATTAAGCCATTGTGGGCTCCTCATGTTCTTATCTGAACCTTCCCTAGGCAGCATCTCTTCTCCTTTCCCACAAGGTCATGCCCACAAACCATTACAGATATTTACCCCACCCGCTGGTAGATACTTCCCCCTCTCTGGTTTTTCTGCTGTTGTCCCAAAAGCTGCTTTTTCGAAAGGCAACTGGACTTTTATTTTTGGGTTGAAGACGCTTCGCTTCTCCTCCAAGAAGCATCCTCAGTTCTGACTGAATGCTGGGGAATGAATGCTGTATGCTCCAGCATTTGAGGTTTATTAAGAAGAGACGAGAAAACTGCTTTGTCCCCAAACGCCTCCTTACCTGGATCTGTCAGGACCTCTTTAGCAGCTGCAATGTCGATGAATTTTTTCTCGGCTTCCTTTTTCTCATCTTCTGACTGGAAATTGTCAGGATGCCACTGCTGAGCCAGCTTTCGGTACGCTTTGATGATCTCCTGCTTGTTGGCGTTCCTGCAAGGGGGAGGGGGGGCACGAGAAAGAGGCCTGTTTAGGATAGGGAGATCTGAAGCATGATCTCTTTGGGACCAGAAATCAGCTCCATGTTATGGATAATACCCAGGAGAAGCTCCATTTGTCTTTCTTCTGCTGGTGAGAACATGGAGGGCAGGGAGAATGGCAGATTGCAGGAGGCAAATTAAAAAGAAAACAACCAAAATTACTCCTTTTGTCTACAGTATGTCCACAATATGGGATGCGGTGGCTCAGTGGCTATGACCCTGAGCTTGTCGATCGAAAAGCTCGGCAGTTCAGCCATTCGAATCCCTAGTGCCACGTAACAGGGTGAGCTCCCGTGACTTGTCCCAGCTTCTGCCAACCTAGCAGTTTGAAAGCTGGTAAAAAATGGAAGTAGAAAAATAGGGACCACCTCTGGTGGGAAGGTAACAGCGGTCCACGCGCCTTTGGGGTTTAGTCATGCCGGCCACATGACCACGGAGACGTCTTCAGACAGCACTGGCTCTTCGGCTTTGAAACGGAGATGAGCACCGCCCCCTAGAGTAGTGAACAACTAGAACATATATGCGAGGGGAACCTTTACCTTTACCTTTACCTTTTTATGTCCACAATGCTATAATTATTGGAAATTTATATTCACACATAAATTTATTTTTAACTACACTCCCATAAATGAGTTTAGAGTCCAAGTGGTGGTTTTTCCCCCCCTTCCTTTCTTTTCCTGAGCCACGGAGGCACAGTGGTTAGAGTGCAGTACTGCAGGCTACTTCTGCTGCCTGCTAGCTGCCTGAAATTTGGCAGTTCAAATCTCACCAGGCTGAAGGTTGACTCAGCCTTCCATCCTTCCGAAGTGGGTAACATGAGGACCCAAATTGTTGGGGGCAATATGCTGACTCTGTAAACCGCTTAAGAGAGGGCTGAAAAGCACTGTAAAGCGGAATACAAGTCTAAGTGCTATTGCTTCTCACCTAATATATAAAGATAGTCCAAGATGGGGAACTTATGGTGCTTCCAGAAGTTGTGAATTACAATTCCCAGCAGCCAGCAGGGTCAAAAATGGAGGATTTGGGGGACTCTAGTGGGGGCAGGTACGATAGCCCAGCGGTTAAAGATGCTGAGCTTGTAAAAAGCCGACAGCCAAGGTTCGAGACCAGAGTGCCACACGAAGGGGTGAACCCCAGCTCCTGCTCACCTAGCAGTTCGAAAGCAGGCAAATGAGAGTAGATAAATAGGTACCACTTCGGTGGGAAGGAAACAGCATTCTATGCGTGTTGGCGTATATTCATGCTGCCACATAACCACAGAAATGTCTTCAGACAATGCTGGCTGCCTCGGCTAAGAAACCGAGATGAGCACTGTCAGCTAAATTCTAACATGACTGGATGGGGGAAATCTTTACCTTTAGTTCAGAAGTATTTGAGAAGTTCTCACTCTTATGAGACTCTGCAATTCTAAACCATAATATGGTTCACTTCTTTGGGGCTATGTTTGAACCTACTAGTTATTATTATTATTATTTATTATTTATTAGATTTTTATACCGCCCCCTCTCCCGAAGGACTCGGGGCGGTGCACAGCCAAAGTTAAAAACATACAATATAAACAATTAAAATACGTTTAAAACAGAATTAAATCTAAGATGGCTCCCCAATTTAAAATGCCTTACCCATACCCCTATAAAAAGACGAATTTAAAATTTAAAAATTTAAAATTTCCACATTTAAAAAGGGGGAAGATTTAGGCCAGGCCAGCTTGATAAAATAGAAAAGTCTTAAGTGCGCGGCGGAAGGTGCGCAGATCCGGGATCCTACGTATCTCCGGGGGGAGCTCGTTCCAAATCGTAGGTGCCCCCACAGAGAAGGCTCTCCCCCTAGGGGCCGACAGCCGACATTGTTTGGCCGACGGCACCCGGAGGAGCCCCTCTCTATGGGAGCGTACTGGCCGGTGGGAGGCTATTGGTGGTAGCAGGCGGTCCCGTAAATAACCAGGTCCTAAGCCATGGAGCGCTTTAAAGGTGATAACCAGAACCTTGAAGCGCACTCGGAAGACCACCGGGAGCCAGTGCAGCTCGCGCAGGAGAGGTGTCACATGGGAACTCCATGTCACTCCCATCACCACCCGCGCGGCCGCACTCTGCGCCAGTTGGAGCCTCCGAGTGCACCTCAAGGGGAGCCCCATGTAGAGAGCATTGCAGTAATCCAGACGAGAAGTAACGAGGGCATGAGTGACTGTGTGTAGGGAGTCCCGATCTAGATAGGGACGCAACTGGCGGATCAGGCGAACCTGATGAAAAATCCTCCCGGACACGGCCGTCACATGCTCTTCTAACGACAGCCGTGAATCCAGGAGGACGCCCAAGTTGCGAGCCCTATCCGTGGGGGCCAATGATTCGCCCCCAATAGTCAGCGATGGCATTAGCTGACTATATCGGGACGTCGGAAACCACAGCCACTCGGTCTTGGATGGGTTGAGCCTGAGCCTGTTCCTCCCCATCCAGATCCGTACGGCCTCCAGGCACTGGGACATCACTTCAAGGGCATCGTTGGGGTGATCCGGGGTGGAGATGTACAGCTGGGTGTCGTCAGCGTACTGATGGTACTCCACCCCAAAACCACGGATGATCTCGCCCAGCGGCTTTACATAAATGTTGAACAAAAGGGGCGAGAGGACCGATCCCTGCGGCACCCCACATATGAGGGGCCTCGGGGTCGACCTCTGCCCCCCTGTCAACACAGACTGCGACCGGTCGGAGAGAAAGGAGGAGAACCACCTTAGTACGGTGCCTCCCACCCCCAACTCTTCCAACCGGTGCAGCATGATACCATGGTCGATGGTATCAAAAGCCGCTGAGAGATCTAACAGGACCAGGACAGAGGAACAACCCCTGTCCCGAGCCCTCCAGAGATCATCAACCAACGCGACCAATGCCGTTTCCGTGCTGTATCCAGGCCTGAAACCCGACTGGAACGGATCCAGATACGACGCTTCATCCAGGTACTGGGGAAGCTGTCCCGCAACCACACTCTCAACAACCTTCGCCACAAAACGAAGGTTGGAGACTGGACGATAATTAGCCAATATTGCCGGGTCCAGGGAAGGCTTCTTGAGGAGGGGCCTCACCACCGCCTCCTTAAGGGCGGCGGGGAAGACACCCTCACCCAATGAAGCATTTATAATCCCCTGGAGCCAGCCTCGCGTCACCTCCCGGGAAGCCAGCACTAACCAGGAGGGACACGGGTCCAACAAACATGTGGTCGCGTTCAATCTACCCAGAATCCTGTCCACGTCATCTGGGGTCACAGGATCAAACTCATCCCAGATAACAGTCTCAAGACCTGCCTCCGTCACTCTCGCTGGATCTACCCAGTCAGAGTCCAGACCTTCCCGAATCTGAGTGATTTTGTCATACAGATACTGAACAAAGTCCTCGGCTCTTCCCTCCAAGGGGTCCTCCCACGCTTCCTGGTGGAGCAGGGAGCGGGTCACCCTAAACAGGGCGGCCGGGCGATTATCTGATGACGCAATAAGAGCAGCAAAATGCGTACATTTTGCTGCTTTTATCGCCACTAGGTAAGTCCTAATATGGGATCTAACCAGTGTCCGGTCCGATTCAGAAAGACTAGCTCTCCAACTACTCTCTAGGCGTCTTTTCCGGCGCTTCATCTCCCTCAGCTCCTCGGTAAACCAAGGAGCAAGGCGAGATCCGCGCCGGGTCAGAGGCCGCAAAGGCACGACTCGATCCAGGGCCCCAGCGGCCGCCCTATCCCAGGCGGCCACTAGGTCTCCAGTCGAGGCGTGAGCCAGAACCTCAGGAATTGGCCCAAGCTCCGTCTGGAACCTATCAGGTTCCATCAGGCGCCTGGGGCGGTACCATCTTATTGGTTCCGCCTCCCTGCAGCGGGGTGCCGCGGTACGAAGGTCAAGGCGAAGGAGAGAGTGATCCGACCATGACAAGGGCTCGATGACTATATCCCCTATCTCAAGATCACTCAACCACTGTCCAGAGACAAAAAGCAAGTCCAGTGTGTTTCCCCCAGTGTGCGTAGGGCCATGAATTAGTTGGGTCAGATCCATGGCCGTCATGGAAGCCATGAACTCCTGAGCCACCTCAGACGTCTCGCCCACGGACGGCAGGTTGAAATCCCCCATGACCATAAGTCTGGGGGTATCAACCGCCACCGCAGCAATAACGTTGAGTAGCTCAGGCAGGGTTGCTGCCACGCGGCAGGGAGCCAGGTACGTGATCAGCAAGCCCATCTGAACCCCATGGCCCCACTTCACAAGGAGGGACTCACAACCAGCTGTCTGAGGTACAGTGGTCTCCCTAGGCCTAAGGCCTTCTCTAATAATAACCGCTACTCCCCCGCCCCTCCCTTGTGACCTCGGCTGATGGAATGCGCGGAAGCCTGGTGGGCACATTTCTACCAGAGGGACCCCTCCCTCCGGGCCCAACCAGGTCTCCGTAATACCCGCCAGGTCCGCTCCCCCCTCCTGAACAAGATCACAGATGAGGGGGGCTTTATTTACTACGGACCTGGCGTTGCACAACATCAGACGAAGGCCCGGGCCGTGAGGATCTGTGCAACCTGGCAAACGGGTGGAGCTTTGGGGGCCGGAGCACCCTACCGCTTGGAGACAGCGGGTGCGTGCTCCCTTAACATGATATGGCCCCCTGCTCCCGCCATATCTACCCCTCCCACTCACAGTACTGATGGTAAAAACACAGTCCGAACAAGCTCGACCCCCTCCATTGCCCCCGGGTCCCCCACCCGCCCCGCCGCGTGTCGTGGCCGGGCCTGACCCTCCCCTTGGTGGGTTATCCCCCAAACCCACGCCCCTGATTCCAATACCACCCCCCTCCCCCCTCCCCAAACCCCTTAAAAGATTAGACATAGACAATTTTAAAAAACCCCGCAACCCCCTCTTTGCGACATGCCAAGTTACAGCTTGGGTGAAAACAGGCTGTTGTGGCTTAGTCAACAAGCTATGGTTTAAAAACTACTGCAACGCTCTCTACATGGGGCTCCCCCTGGGGTGCACCCGGAGGCTCCAGCTGGTCCAGAACGCGGCCGCGCGGGGGATTATGGGGCGACGAGGCGCTCCCATGTGACACCTCTCCTGCGCGAGCTGCACTGGCTCCCGGTGGTCTTCCGGGTGCGCTTCAAGGTGTTGGTGACCACTTTTAAAGCGCTCCATGGCTTAGGGCCGGGGTACTTACGAGACCGCCTTCTGCCACCAATAGCCTCCCACCGGCCAGTACGCTCGCACAGAGTGGGCCTCCTCAGGGTGCCGTCCGCCAGACAATGTCGGCTGGCGACTCCCAGGGGGGGAGAGACTTCTCTGTGGCGGCGCCCACCCTCTGGAACAACCTCCCCCCAGAGATACGTACAATAACAGACCTCCGGATTTTTCGTCGGGCCCTGAAAACCCATTTATTTCAACTAGCTGGGCTGGCTTGAGTTAAATTTTAAATTGATTTTAAATTGGGTTGTTTTAATTTATGGCCAAAATATTTAATTATTTTAAACTGTTTTTAAATTTTGTATGTTCTGTTTTTTACTTTGGCTGTTCACCGCCCTGAGTCCTATTTGGAGAAGGGCGGTATAGAAATAGGAACAAACAAATAAATAAATAAAAAAAAGACTTGGCTGAACATACTGTTCGTTCAGGCCAGATGGCTTTTGTTAATGTCAATAGATTATTATTTTTTTCCTTGCAGAAAGAAGCTTTGAGGTGACAAAAGTGCAGCAGCTGTTCTGGCTTCCCAAAAATTATTAAACCAGGACTTCAACCTTCATGGTTATACTACAGTACAGGTTTTAATGTTCTGTTACAGGGGAATTCCTCTCAGCAGTTTTTAATCCTGGATTGTGAAAGAGATCGGATGCCAAAGATGAACCTGCTTACCTCTGAATTCCAAGAATTTTGTAATAATTCCTCTTCTTGGACTGCTTCAGCAGTTTCTGCGCCTTCTCGAGCCCGTCTTTTAATTCCTCGTTTTCAGCATCAAATTCTTTCGCTTCTTGATAATCTTCAATGGCTGGAGATTATTTTAAAAAAAACAACGGCTAGTTTTAATTCTTTCAACATGGAAGCTTCCTCCCCCAGCAGCTTTGATTCTTTGGTCACAGACGTTTTATATTATCCAGTTAAATGGAAATATGCAGCTACATATTTCATCTACAAATAGCAGATACTCTGCAGGTTATTAGCTATTCTCCAAAAACAGGCAGGGGGAAGGACTCATATTTTCCGGAAGGCACTCAAGACCTGGTTCTGCCAGCGGGCCTGGGGAACCCAGAGTGGAATGGAGATCATGTGAAGTGTTAATACCGCTTTGTAATGCCTTGGTAAGGTCACACTTGGAATACTGCATTCAGTTTCGGTCGCCACGATGTAAAAAAGATGTGGAGACTCTAGAAAGAGTGCAGAGAAGAGCAACAAAGATGATTAGGGGACTGGAGGCTAAAACATATGAAGAACGGTTGCAGGAACTGGGTACGTCCAGTTGGAAGGGACCTTGGAGGTCTTCTAGTCCAACCCCCTGCTCAGGCCGGAAACCCTATACCGTTCCGGACAAATGGCCATCCTATCTCTTCTTAAAAACTTCCAATGTTGGAGCACCCAGAACTTCTGAAGGCAAATTGTTCCACTGATTAATTGTTCTCACCGTGAGGTAATTTCTCCTTAGTTCTAGGTTGGTTCTCTCATTGATTAGTTATAAGCTTCTCTTTTCTATGCATGTTTCTTTTAAAATAAAACTGCTTTTGTATCTGTGTTTACTCCATTGGGAAGCTTTGATGTTGCTATTTATTTTGGTTGCTACATCACTTCAGTCAAATGGTTATCCTATTTCTTCTTAAAAATTTCCAGTGTTGGAGCATTCACAACTTCTGGAGGAAAGTTGTTCCACTGATCAATTTTTCTGTCAGGAAATTTTTCCTTCGTTCTAAGTTGCTTCTTGTCCTGCCTTCTGGTACTTTGGAGAATAGCTTGGCTCCCTCTTCTTTGTGGCCATCCCTGAGATATTGGAACACTGCTATCATGTCTCCCCTAGTCCTTCTTTTCATCAGACTAGACATATTCAGTTCCAGCAACCGTTTTTTATATGTTTTAGCCTTCAGTCCTCTAATCATCTTTGTTGCTCTTCTCTGCAATCTTTCTAGAATCTCAACATCTTTTTTTACATCGTGGCGACCAAAACTGGATGCAGTATTCCGAGTGTGGCTTTATCAAGGCCTTATAAAGTGGTATTACCCTCAAAACAACGCTATAGAACACTGCACACCAGAACAACTAGACACAAGAACAGTTTTTTCCCGAACAAATGCTAAACAAATAATTCCCTCAACATTATCAAACTATTCACTGAGTCTGCATTACTATTAAGCTTCTCATCGTTCCTATCACCCATCTCCTCCCACTTATGACTATGACTGTAACCTTGTTGCTGGTATCCTTAAGATTTATATTGACTGTTTCCCTATGACTATCATTAAGTGTTGTACCTTATGATTCTTGATGACTGTATCTTTTATGTACACTGAGAGCGTATGCACCAAGACAAATTCCTTGTGTGTCCAATCACACTTGGCCAATGAAGAATTGAATTGAATTGAATTGAATTGAATTGAATTGAATTGTATTGTATTGTATTGTATTGTATTGTATTGTATTGTATTGTATTGTATTGTAATTCTATTCTATTCTATTCTATTCTATTCTATTCTATTCTATTCTATTCTATTCTATTCTATTCTATTCTATTCTATTCTATTCACACTTCACATGATCTTGAGATTCCATTTAGGGAATTGTTCTTTGTTTGGTCCCATTTTCCTCCCTGCTGATAATGAAGTGTTGGGTTTTTTAAAAATACATTCCCAGGTTTGAGATATGAGATGTTTGGAATCGTGTTTTATTGCCTCTGGATAAGATTTTTAGTTGGGCTGGAAATGAACAATTGGGATCGCTTCGTGTGGCTTTTGTATTTTGCAATTAGAAAATAGTTTGACCGGGACGATAACGTTTGCCAAGAAATGTAAATGTAAATGTAAATGTAAATGTAAATGTAAATGTAAGCCAGAGAACCAGTTTGGTGTAGCGGTTAAGACAGCAGACTAGGAACTGGGACTTCTAGTCCTGCTTTAGGCACGAAGCCAGTTGGGTGACCTTGGGCTAGTCGTACACTCGAAGGAAGGAGGAAGGAGATTGTAGGGCATCACTTTGGGAAAGCCTTGCCAAGAAAACGGCAGGGACTCGTCCAGGCAGTTCCTGAGAACTAAACACGACTGAATGGAAGAAAAATAAATAAATAAGCGAAGTCGTTAACCCTGAGATGGAAGGAGGAGAAATGGATCCCCATGAAGTGGTGACAATGAGCTATCTCAGACGCTGACCTTTCTCAAATTCCTCATTAAGGATGAAGGCCTCTGCTCGGTCGCGCAGGATGAAGATATTTCTGGGATCTAGTTGATGGGCTTCGCTGCAGACATCTATTGCTTCGGCAGTCCGTTTGCTCTGCAACAGGAAGTAAAGTGTTTTTTTATTTTTAAATCAGGGCAACCTGGTCTACCCAAATATGGGGTGGAGCATACTACTTCTGCTTTCACCTTTCGGCTTCAATCCAGGAGCCTTTGCAGGCAGTCGCTTTCGCGACAAACTAATTTTTGTGTGTTGATTTTAGATTTTACCGACAAGGAAATAAAGGGAGAGTAGTACAGATCTATTTCAAGCTAGTATTTAGCCCGGTTCGAATCCCAGAAGGGTATGGCTAGCCGACGAGAGCTAAATAGCTTGAAATAGATCTATATTTTGTTGTTAGTTGCGAAGTCGTGTCCGACCCATCGCAACCACATGGACAACGTTCCTCCAGGCCTTTCTGTCCTCTACCATCCTCTGGAGTCCATTTAAGCTCACGCCAACTCTCTTCAGTGACTCCATCCAGCCATCTCGTTCTCTGCCGTCCCCTTCTTCTTTTGCCCCCAATCTTTCCCAGCATTAGGCTCTTCTCCAGTTGAGTCCTTCCTTCTCATTAGGTGGCCAAAGTATTTTGAGTTTCATCTTCAGGATCTGGCCTTCTAAAGAGCAGTCAGGGTTGATCTCCTCTAGGACTGACCAGTTTGATCACCTTGCAGTCCAAGGGACTCACAGGAGTCTTCTCCAGCATCATAGTTCAAAGGTCTCAATTTCTTTAGCGCTCAGCCTTTCTTATGGTCCAGCTTTCTCAGCCAGACATTGCAACTGGGAAAACCATAGCCTTGACTATACGCACTTTTGTTGGCAGGGTGATGTCTCTGCTGTTGTAGATTTGCCATAGCTTTCCTCTATATTATATAATCTATAATCTATATTAGTCTCCTTTTACTTCTTTGTCGGTAAATATACATTTAACAGGAGGAAAAAGAGAACCGCGATGTGGGTGCTCTTATTGGCTAACACATTCGCACATCCTTTCCTGGGCCTGGCCATCTGTTCCAATCTACCCTATGATCCTGCAGTGGGCTTCTAATAACACACCCTCGACTTAATTTCATTTACTTGATCATTTTAAAGAAATGCAGAAGGCTTCCCGTATGGAATACTGTGATTCTGGACAACTTACAGATAGTCCTTTGAGTTATGACCAGAATGGAGTCTGCCCTTTACGGTGATTAACTTCTAATTTTACATTTTTGTGATGGTCATTGAGCCAACGGAGTGGTCCTAAACGCAAACACCCAGTTGGTAAGCAAACACGGCAGTTATAAGGGCGAACCCCAAGTTTTTTTTTTAAACAAACACAGCGGTTGTAAGTGCAAATCCATTGTGGGTGTGGGTGTTTGCTGGAAATAAGTGCCAGTTTTTGGCAAAACTGCCGTAAAATGGGTGTGTGAGACTGCGGGACGCTGCAAATCCATCAGAATGTAGATCTGGGTCGCAAGTCCCAGGTCATAACGTCTAACGGTCACTAAGCAACCTGTCATAAGTCGAGGACTATCTGTACAATGAACCCGCCCCCCCCCCCAAATAAACAAAAACAACCAGTTCCATCAGAATATAAACAAATACTCCCTAAGTCACCAGGGATTTGGAATTGTTATCCTCCTCAAAATGAGGACTCCCATCATCCTGTCCCAAGAGCCCAACGGGTGAAAAAAATGGATTTTTAATGCCTTTGGAATGGGCCAGGAGAATTTGATCAATAAACCCATCCTGTGCCATTTCTTCTAGCAAGTTGGAAAAAGGTCAGGAGAATTCTTGGGCAAAATATCTAGAAAAAGGTTTGTTAATGCATCTTTTTACAATTTTGGAGCCCTACAGAGGCCTTGGGTTATGATTTCTATTAGCTCCAAAACATCTGGAGAAGATCAGCTGGGCCAAGGCTGCAGATGAAGGACCACGTCCCTGTGGTGCAGTGGTCAGAATGCAATACTGCTGTCAGGCCTGGAAGCCATCTTTGGTGTTAGGCCTTCAGGCCTGCAATGTTTACACTGTGGGAAACTGGAAGGGGGGAATTATATGGCGCGTGGGTAATATATAGTCATAATAACACTGCTTTCTTGAGGAGTCAAGGCCATTTTGCCCTGCACCTGGAAGGCTGGACCTGGGAGGCATCCCCAGTTGGGACGATGTTTGATTGGACCATGTGATGGACATGTGGATGCTGGGCAGGGACTTGAACTTTTCTTTGGGTGAGGAAAACCTGGGAACTTTCAGATTCGGGTTTTCCCAGATGTGCCAATATGACCTCTCTAATAAAATGTAGCTTTGAGGAATTTCAAGCCTCGGAGTTTTCTTCCGTTGGGTGTGTTACTTGGAACCCTGACAACTGCAGGTTGACTCTGCCCACTGCCACGAGTTCGATCTTAACTAGTTCAAGGTTAACTCAGCCTTCCATCCTTCCGAGGTCGGTAAAATGATGGCCCAGATTGTTGGGGAAAATATGCTGACACTGTAAACTGCTTAGAGAGGGCTGTAAAAGCACTGTGAAGCAGTATATAAGTGCTATTGTTATTGCTATACAGGAAGGAAGCAAAATCTCAGATAGGTGGAGCAACAGAACCAGACAGACAGACAGACAGGCCTGATAGTAGATCCAGGAAGCAAGGACAGATCCCCATTTCAACTTCATGAGATTAAGCAAAGCATTCACGCTTCTTTCAGCCTCTGGTCACGTTATACCAGGGGTCGGCAACCTTAAACACTCAAAGAGCCACAATTGTGGAGCCCACCAGTGAGAGGGAGCCGCAGTAGAGGGATGAAAGAACCACATGCGACTCCAGAGCTGCAGGTTGCCGACCCCTGGGTTATACCAAGACTGGCAGCTTCCCAAAGAGGGTGCTTAATCGCCAGGGACCCAAACCCAGATTCATTTCGAAGGAGTTCCCGAGTTCGAGTTCAGCCTCTACCTTGGATAAACAGTGGCAGATCCATCCTTTCGCTTTTATGGTGTAGATCTCTACGTTGGGTTCCGTTTTCATGGTGGCTTTGTACTTCTCGATGGCATCTGCGTATCTGTTGTTAGAGAACAGCAAAGAAGAAACAAGATTGGACAAGGGACACAGATCGTGAATGTTGATATAGCAAGAGCATTTAGACTTATATACCGCCCCACTGCACTTTAGAGCAGGGTTGTCAAACTCAAGGCTCACAGGCCGCATCTGGCCCGTGAGATGCTTAGAACTGGCTCGCGGGGCCTCTCTGGAAACAGCGAAGGACCGGCCTATGGTGCCTCTGCCAGCAAAAATGGCCCTCGGCGCTGCATGCACAATTTGGGAATTAAGTATAATCAAAAGCAGACCTCCATATTCCTTGATCCTATGTCTGGGATTCAACCAGAAAGGATCGCTTCATATCCTTCTTAACCGCATGCCCAATTATTTTCTCCACGGTGCATGCGCCGTGCAATCTCCGTGGGTTGGTAAAGGTTAGGTTAGGTGGTGCACGAAGGTGTCTGTTGAAATCTCAGTAACGGTTAAGGCCCAAGTCAGCTTAGATATAGGCAGGGGTGGGCTGCTGGGGGTTTCAGGAGAACCTCCAGCTAAGATTCTGTCCAGTTCGGAGAACCCCCAAATCCCACTCCTGGCTGGCCCCGCCTACCCCTCCCCTCCCAGGAGTCCCCACGCGGCCCCTTTAGAATGCAGGTAAGTGCAAGGTGTGCGGGGAGGGTGAAAAACGGGCCTACCGGAAATTCGAGAAGACCGGAAACGGGCCCGTGAAGGGCCTCTGGAGCCTGGGGAGGCCGTTTTTGCCCTCCCGGAAGCTCAAAGAAAGCCTCCGGAACCCGGGGAGTGCAAAAACGCCCCCCCCAACCGTGGTGCAGGAGACCGACTAGGCCACCTAGCAACCGGGCAGAGAACCCCTTGCTAAAATTTTTGAAGCCCACCCCTGGATACGGGCACCCATGCAAACCAAAAATCCAGGATGGGATGATCACCTCTGAGCTTTGATGTGCTCCTCAGCAGATTCCAGCTGCTTGGTGAGCTTCTTCACTTGCTTGTAGTGGGAAAAACAGTCCTTGTCGTCTTGATCCAGCTTCAAGCACTCCCGCACTTGGCTGTGTGTGTGGAAAAAAGTGGAGAGCGAGAATTGAAAAGAGGGAGATGTTTGAAGCCTTTCAGGCAGAGAAACTGAGGCAGAGTGAAGCCCGAGAAGGGATAGCAGTATTCCAGTATTTGAGGGGCTGCCATGAAGAAGAGAGGGGGTCAACTTATTTTCCAAAGCATCACAGGGCAGGATAAGAAACAATACACAGAAAGAAATCATAACCACCCGGCCACGCGGGTAGTTATGGGAGCGACGTGGCGTTCCCATGTAACACCTCTCCTGCGCGAGCTGCACTGGCTCCCGGTGGTCTTCCAGGTGCGCTTCAAGATTTTGGTTATCACCTTTAGAGTGCTCCATGGCTTAGGACCTGGTTATTTACGGGACTGCCTGCTACCACGAATAGCCTCCCACCGGCCGGTACGCCTCACATAGAGAGGGGCTCCTCCGGGTGCCGTCGGCCAAACAATGTCGACTGGCGGCACCAAGGGGGAGAGCCTTCTCTGTGGGGGCACCTACTATCTGGAATGAGCTCCCCCCGGAGATACGGAGGATCCTGGATCTGCGCACCTTCCGTCGCGCTCTCAAGACTTTTTTATTCCATCAAGCTGGCCTGGCCTAAATCTTTCCCCTTTAAAATGTAAATTTTAATTTGTTTTTAAAAGTGTTTTAAATTTGTCTCGGTCAAATTGTTTAATTCGGTTTTATTCTGTTTTTAAATTTTGTATTTATGTGTTTATTTATTTAGGTGTTTTATTCTGTGGCCGTTCACCGCCCTGAGTCCTTCGGGAGTAGGGCGGTATATAAATCCAACAAATGAAATGAAAATGAAATGAAGGAGAAAACAACCTGGAATTAAGGAGAAACTTCCTAATAGTGAGGACAATTAACCGGCGGAACAGCTTGCCTCCAGAAGTTCTGGGTGCTTCATCACTGGAGGCTTTTAAGAAGAGACTGGCCAGCCACTCCACGCTCTATTCTGAATTAAAGCTCCAGAAGAAGGAAGATAAGCAGACAATTCAAAGAAATTGAAGCCATAACAGAATAACCGAGTTGGAAGAGACCTTGGAGGTGTTCTATAGTCCAACCTCCTGCTCAGGCCGGAAACCCTATACCCGTGATGGCAAACCAATGGCACGTGTGGCACACGGAGCCATCTCTGCGGGCATGTGAACCGTTGCCCTAGGTCAGTTCCACCGCGCATGTGTGCGCGCCTCTCGATGGCCAGCTAATTTTGGGGTCTCTGCCACGGGGGGCGTGAGTCATGGACGCCTGCGTGGAGGGGGTGTGCAGCCCCCCCCCCGCGGCCTGTTTTTGGTCCCAGGAGGCTTCAGGGAAACTTGCTAGGCCAAAATGGAGTGCGGCGGGGGGGGGGGAGGGTCACGTATGCATGCTCGGGGAGACGGGGGGTTGTGCATGCATGTGCAGGGGAGGAGCGGGGGGGTGTCACGTATGCATGCATAGGGGTGTGGGGGTGCGCGGGGGGCATTGCATTATGGGTGTGCATTATTTTGGTACCCAAAGAAAAAAAGCTTAGCCATCACTGCTCTATACCATTCCGGACAAATGGCCGTCCAATCACTTCTTAAAAATTTCCAGTGTTGGAGCACCTAGAACTTCTGAAGGCAAATTGTTCCAGTGATTAATTGTTTTCACTGTGAGGTAATTTCTCCTTAGTTCTAGGTTGGGTCTCACATTGATTAGTTATGAGCTTCTCTTTTCTATGCATGCTTTTTTAAAAATAAAACTGCTTTTGTATCTGAGTTTACACCATTGGGAAGCTTTGATGTTGCATTTTATTTTATTTTATTTTATTTTATTTTATTTATTTTATTTTATTTTATTATTTTATTTTAATTATTTTATTTTATTTTATTATTTATTTTATTATTTTATTTTATTTTGTCCCGGGGTCATGTGATCACCTATTTGTAACCTTCCCAGCTGGTTTCCAACAAGCAAAGTCAATGGGGAGGGAAGCTCAATTCGCTTAACCACCGCACAATTCACTCAACAACTGCAGTGATTCGCTTAACAACTGTGGCCAAAATAGGGCGTAAAAATGAGGCACAACTCACTTCTTGCCTAGGAAAGAAAGTTTGGGGCTCAATTATGGTCGTTAAGTCAAGGATTACCTGTATATATTTCAAGGTCGGGGAAAGAAACTACAGAGTTTCCCCGAAAATAAGACCCTGTCTTATATTTTTTTGAACCCCGAAATAAGCACTTGGCCTTATTTTGGGGGAGGTCTTATTATTTTGGGGTGCATGGAGCAAGATGGGGCTCTTCTTGCCGTCTTACTTGATTTCCAGCTCTGCGTTTAAATATTTTCGGGGAGGGCTTATTTTCGGGGGGGGTATTTTAGCGCATGCGCTCAAAAGCCTGATTGGCTTATTATCAGGGGATGTCTTATTTTCAGGGAAACAGAGTACATCTGATCTGTTAATTTGCCAGTAGTTTGTATACAGGCAATCCTCGACCTACGACCACAATTGAGTCCAAAATTTATGTTATTAAGGGAGACATTTGTTAAGCGAGTTTTGCTCCGTTCTACGACCTTTCTTGCTTCAGTTGTTAAGTGAATAACCCAGTTGTTAAGTGAATCTGGCTTTCCCCTTTGACTTTGCTCATCAGAAGGTTGTGAAAGGGGATCGCGTGATCTTGGGACATAGCAACGGTCAGAAATATGAACCGGTTGCCCATTGTCTGAATTTTGATCATATGTGGGGTTGCTGGAATGGTTGTTAACTCTGAGAAACGGTCATAAGTCACTTTTTTCAGTGCCGTTCAGTGGTGGGATTCAGCCAGTTTGGGCGAACCGGTAGTTAAATTGCTGGCTGGCCCCTCCCCTTCCCTTACAGGAGTCTCCACGTGCCCCATTTTGGCTCACAAGTAAGTGCAAGGAGGCCTCCTAGACCCAAAACAGGGTGTGAGGGTGTGTGTGCAGTGCCCCCCTGCAGCCCGTTTTCGCTCCCAGGAGGCTTCAGAGAGGCCTACTAGGCCCAAAATGGGACGGGGGGGGGGGCGGTGCGTCCTTCCCTGATGACCCGGGGGGCAGAAGGCTGAGTGCTGCCTGTCACACACCCCTGGCCACGCCCACCCAGCCGGTCATTAGGGCAGAGAACCAGTTGTTAAATTATTTGAATCCCACCACTGGTGCTGTTGTAAATTTGAACGGTCACTAAACGAACTGTTGTAAATTGAGGAATATCTGTACTGTGAGGTGTCATAAGCTCAACCCCATCTTTCCTAATCGCTGGGATGGTATGTCAATGACAAGACATACCATACCCAAGGTAACAAAAAGGAAAGCCAGCTCGTTCATGGTACACTGACCTGGCCTCCCAAATTCTGAAATATAATATAAAATAATGAAAGGATTATGGATGGGTATTCAAACGAGTCAGCAGCAGGAGATAAGGGGTGAGGTAGAAGAAACATTCAGTTTGAACAAAACTGCTATAAACTGATATAAGATCCCAAGGGAGAAATATGAAAGTGTTACCAAAAAATCAATAAATGATGAAATTTTAAAAAGAGCAAGAGATGATGGATAGAGACAAAATATCTTTTAATACAGTGACCGTATTAAAAATTAAGAAAAAAAAAGTAAGGTAAAAGTTCCCCTCGCACATATGTGCTAGTTGTTCCCAACTCTAGGAGGCGGTGCTCATCTCCGTTTCGAAGCCGAAGAGCCAGTGCTGTCCGAAGACGTCTCCGTGGTCATGTGGCCGGCATGACTAAACGCCAAAGGCTCACGGAATGCTGTTATCTTCCCACCAAAGGTGGTCCCTATTTTTCTACTTGCATTTTTTACGTGCTTTTGAACTGCTAGGTTGGCAGAAGCTGGGACAAGTCACAGGAGCTCACCCCGTTACACGGCACTAGGGATTCGAACTGCTGAACTGCTAACCTTTCGATCGACAAGCTTAGCAGCTTAGCCACTGAGTCACCACATCCCCCCAAAAAGTAGAAAGTCACATTGGGAAAATAGTATTATGCACACTGATATATAACAGAATTTATTATTATTACAATGTGCATATTAAGGTTAGAAGTTGGAAGACTACGATTATGTATATTTACCGTATTTTCCGGCGTATAAGACGACTTTTTAACACATGAAAATCTTCTCAAAAGTTGGGGGGCGTCTTATACACCGGGTGTCATTCTCCTGTAATCAGGCAGACCAGCCCGAAAGGCTCTGACGAGCCTTAAATGGCTCTGATGAGCCAAGCTCTGACCATCCCAGCTGAGTTGCCTGATAATCAGGCAACTCAGCTTGGATCGCCAGAGCCATGTAAAAGGGAAAAAGTTTTCCCTCTCCAGCTTGCTTACCTTAGCTGCTAGTCGCAACGCTTGCCTTGCTTCGCTTGCCTGCAATCCATTCCATCAGCAAGCAACTCTCTGCCTGCAATCAAGCAGGCAGGGAGTTGTGGACTTCAACTCCCAGAATTCCTCAGCCAGCAAAGCAAAGCTGGCTGAGGAATTCTGGGAGTTGAAGTCTACAAGTCTTAAAGTTGACAAGGTTGGAGACCCCTGTTCTATTGGTCTAAGTTTTTTCCCCTTTGGGAGCTTTAAAAAAATAGTTATTATGTTTTTTTTTTAGTTGTTCTATTTTAGACCTAGCCATTGAAAGTTTAGGAAGTTTTAAATTTAGCTTTCATATAAAAATAAAAATAAAATAAAATTATATTTGTGCAGCTTTCTGAGATTTAGTGTTTCTGTAGTGTTTCACTCTAACTACACAAACACACAAAATCTCACAAAGCTGTATGTGGAATTTTGTGTGTGTAAAGTGTGAAAGTTGGGTTTTTGGGCTTTTTGTGGCTGTGTGAGGTTCCTGCTTGTTGCAGGGGCCATTTTGGGTCTAGCACAGCTGCTTTTACATTGTGGGTGAGCCAGTTGATGTTTTTTAATTTTTATTTGGTGTGCGTTGGAAGAGGGGTAGTCTTATACGGCGAGTATAGCCCAAACCCTATATTTTAACAGGAAAAGTCGGGGGTTGTCTTATACGCCCAGTCGTCTTATACGCTGGAAAATACAGTAATTGTATTGTTATTATTAGCATTAGCATTGTGCAAAAGGTACATTGATCCAGACAATACACTGTCCACAAAATATGTAGGGCTGTTACAGGAAAAATTACAAATAAAATGTATTAAAAAAAGAAAAAGAGGAGGGGTATGTCTGGG
Source organism: Pantherophis guttatus (assembly GCF_059756535.1). Taxonomy (NCBI): domain Eukaryota; kingdom Metazoa; phylum Chordata; class Lepidosauria; order Squamata; family Colubridae; genus Pantherophis; species Pantherophis guttatus. The sequence continues at coordinate 15,204,327 of NC_142066.1, forward strand.
AAGGAAAGCCAGCTCATTCATGGTACACTGACTTGGGTTCCCAAATTCTGCTAAGCCACCATGTGACTTCCCTAATTTGGGTTTGGCATAGGTGAAGGAATGCAGACTTGGCCTTGAGAACCGGGAAGAAATAACCCCGCCATCAAAGGGGAAGTTTCGGAAAGGATGAGTCAGTCTGAGTGTGAGGAGAAGAAGAAACTCAAGATGACCCCGCCTTGAGTTGATTTGGCATACAAGCGGAGTGGAGGGGGAAAAAAAAACAAAAAAACTCTCGACAGGCTTTGAAGAGGCTGTTTTTTTGACCCTGCTACATCAACCAAAAAGCATTCTGGGAATTTCGGCTTCATACCTTGAAAGGCTAATAGAAAGCTATGGCAGCTTGCAAACCACGTTGTAGAGCGTTGCATCCTGAGCAAACTCAATCAACTTTTTCTCGCCATGTACATTTATCCATCCGAACTACACTGTGTTGTTTCTCTGTGTCATATAACATATGTGGGTACATGCATAATTTCTGTATTTTCTGGATTATAAGGTCCGGACTATAAGAAGCACCTACCATTTTGGAGGAGGAAAACAAGAAAAAAAAAATCTGCCTTTGCCTCCCAGCATCCATCCAGTATTCATCTGGTCCGTTCGTCGCAGCCCATTTAGCGCTGCCGCAGCCCATTCACCACCGCCACCTATTCTCCGTGGCCCATTCACCACCACCCATTCGCCGCGGCCCGTTTGCCGCCACCAGGGCCCGTTTGCCACAGCCTGTTCGCCACCACCGCAAGCCCGTTCGACGCAGCCCATTTGCTGGGGCCTGTTTGCCACGGCCCGTTTGGCACAGTCCATTTGCCACCATCCATTTGCCACGGCCTGTTCGCCACCGTCATGGCCCGTTCGCCGTGGCCCATTTGCCGCCACCGATCCCTGCTGCCTAGAACCGGCCAAAAATGTGACACATGGAGGCCGAAAACGGAACGCACGGAGGCCGAAAACGGCTGAAGGGTGGGGTGGACGGGGCTACATTTGGTGTATAAGATGCACCCAAATTTTCACTCTCTTTTAAGGGGGGAAAGTGTGTCTTATACTCCAAAAAGTATGGTAATTTTTATCTATCTATCTATCTATCTATCTATCTATCTCCCCAAAATACGACTTACTCAGAAAGTCCTAGCTTGATTTTTTACATGTGTGCCCGTTATAAGCCCTACCCCCCAAAATAAGCCCTAATTAAGACCCAACTCACTCCAGGATGCACGGGTAAAAATTAAGCTAGGGTGGGGATTGGGTGGTGGTGGAGCTGCCCTACTACTTACCTTTGGATAGTTGCAGCCAGGCCTCACACACCTCAGCCCATTTCTTCTGCAGCCAGCAGGGCTTTCCTGATTGAGATCGATCCGGAGCTTTGTTATTGGGTACAGAGGCCTTCAGGAAAGCCTTGCTGGCTATAGAAGAAATGGGCAGAGGTGTGTGAGGCCTAGTTGCAACAATCCGAAATCGAAGTTCCTGAAGGCCTCTGACAGCGAAAAGGAGGCTGGGGGTGACAAGCACAAGTGAGGTGAGTCAATGGATGATATCACCCCGAAAATAAGACCTGGTGCCTTTTTTTGGTGGAAAAAAAAAATAAGACAGGGTCTTATTTTTGGGAAACATAGTATCTATCTATCTATCTATCTATCTATCTATCTATCTATCTATCTATCTATCCAGGGGGAACATGTTGGCTCAGTGGCTAAGATGCTGAGCTTGTCGATCGAAAGGTCAGAAGTTCAGCAGTTCGAATCCCTAGTGTCGCGTAACAAGGTGAGCTCCCGTTACTTATCCCACCTTCTGCCAACCTAGCAGTTTGAAAGCACATAAAAAATGCAAGTAGAAAAATACGGACCACTTTTGGTGGGAAAGTAACAGCGTTCTGTGGACCTCTGGCGTTTAGTCATGCCGGCCACATGGCCACGGAGACGATTTCGGACAGCGCTGGCTCTTCGGCTTTGAAACAGGGTTGAGCACCGTCCCCTAGAGTCAGGAACGACTCTGACGATCAGGCAACTCAGCTGGGATCGCCAGAGGCTTTTAAAGGGATTTCTTTTCCTACAACCTCTTTGGCCGAAGAGGTTGCAGAAAAAAAGGCTTTTAAAAGTAAAAAAAAAAAGCCTCTGATGAGGTGGGTGGGGTAAGTGAGCGGCGACCGGGCTGAGGACCAGTTCAGGGTGTGGCCGGCCAATGTTATTACCAGTTCTCCGAACTACTACAAATTTTTACTACCGGTTCTTGTGAACCGGTGCGAACTGGGAGCAACCCACCACTGCTACGTACCTATACTTTTGTCATGTTTATGTAGTGTATAGTGAAGTGGTGGCCCTTTGAGAGCTGTATGCAATGAAATTTCATTTTAATGTACGCCGGTTAGTGTACATTTAAAGTGAGAATAAAGATATTCTAAGTCTAAGTCTAACTGTGATTTATCCTATTTATTTTTTTTTTTTGCTTAAATTATTAAAGATTTAAAGCAGTGGTTTTCCAGGGTGGCCTGAGATCCTTTCAGGGGGGATCCGCGGAAGTCTCCTGAGTAAATATTTTACATTTTCTTAATTTTATTTTCCAATGCTGTAAACGTCAACGAATATAAACCACATAAAAGCAAACAGTCTTATCGTTTTAGACAAGGATCCTAACCAGGGGTGAAATCCAGCAGGTTCTGGAGAATCGGTAGCGGAAATTTTGAGTAGTTTGGAGAACCGGCAAATACCACCTCTGGCTGGCCCTAGAGTGGGGTGGGAATGGAGATTTTGCAATATCCTTCCCTCAGGAGTAGGGAGGGAATAGGGATTTTGCAGTATCCTTCCCTCAGGAGTGGGGAGGGAATGGGGATTTTGCAGTATCCTTCCCCCGCGACGCCCACCAAGCCACGCCCACCAAGCCAAAAAAATTTGAATTTCACCACTGGTCCGAACGTTAAAAAGTTTGAGAACGGCTGGCTTCAAACAGTGGGAAATTTGGGCACAATCTTTCCTCTTGGTCTTCTGACAGGCCATGGAGCGACATCCGCGCTTCATTTACAGACGGTCTTCATTTAACGAACACCATTGGGACCAGCAACTCGGTCGTTAAGCGAAGTGGTCACTAAGTGAAACCACAAATGTACTTATGATCTTATCTCAACTTCTCTCTTTTTTTTTTAACGGACCTCACAGGTTGTTAAATGCGAGGATTGGTTGTCACCACTGTAAATGTGAATGGTCACTAAACGAGATGGCCGATAAACAAGGACTACTTGTACTAGCTTTAGAGGACTAAATTCACCCTCCTTCTGCCAGATTTGTATTGCTGTTCTCATTGACATCCTATAGGACTGTGATGGCGAACCTGTGGCACCCGTAACCATATCGCTGGGCACGTGAGCTCAGCTCGGGCCTTCTGGGCCCACCAGAAGTAGGGAAACAGGCTGTTTCCTGCCTCTGCGGGGTGGGGGTGGGGAAGGCCCATTTTTTGCTGTCCCCAGGATCCAGAGCCTTTCTAGGAGTCTGGGGAGGGCGAAAACAGCTTTCCCCTCCCCCCCCGAAGGCCGAAAATGGCCCGTTTGCCAACTTTCGGTGGGAAGTTGGGGGGAAGCTGGGGGGGGGGGCACGCACGCATGTGCGGGGATACAGCGCATAGAATTACGGATGTGGGAACGCACGCACACAACAACAAACCCCCCCCCCCAGCTCCTGGCACGATGGCAAAAAGGTTAGCCATCACTGCTATAGGACATCACAGAAAGCGCTGTGGCCAATTTCATCCAGATGGTCCTTCCTTGACTTGCATCTATTCATTTAGTGACCACTGGAAGTGACAACGGCGCTGAAAAAAGTGACTTAGGGCTGGCTTTCGTACTTCTGACCATTGCAGCATCCCCAGGGTCCCCTGATCAAAATTTGGCAACCGGCATGTACTTAGGATGGTTGCATTGTCCTGGGGGGAGGGGGGGTCAATCACCATTTGTAATCAGCAAATGGGGGAAGCCAGATTCGCTTAATAATCACACGATTCGTTTTAACGACTCGGGGGGGGGGAGTTGTAAAACCGGGGCAAAACTCACTTAACAACTGCCTCGCTTAGTCGTAAGTCAAGGACTACTCTGTCACTCATTTGAAAAATGGAAATCGGAGGCAGAACTGCGACTGTTTGCACGTCGCAACTTTTTTTTCCTGAATCCCAGCATTCCAACTTTGGGATGCTGGGGGGGGGTCTCCGGAAGAGTATTGTTGGGGTTGTCGATAGACTGTGTGTTGTCCACCTGATACGCATGTATACTAGAAGCACGCGTGCACGCACACACACACACACACACACACAAACCACACCAGTGGTGGAATTCAGCCAATTCGGTTCGGGCGAACTGGTAGCGGCGGCTGTGGAAGGCTCTGTCCACTTGCCCGGATGTCATCACCTCCTGTTTTTTTAATCTCTGTGCATGTGCGGAGGTGGTGCGAGCGAGCGAAGCAAGCACGCATGCTCACATTTGCGAACCGGTAGCGAAGGTAAGTGAATACCACCCCTCACACACACACACACACACACACAAAATGACCTTGCATTTACATGGCTCACTCACGTTAAGGACTCTTCGTGTTCTCCCAAGTTGTAATAGAGTTTGCTGAGCTTAAGGAAGGCGGCCCTGTTGTCATTCCGCAGCTTAGTGGTGGGCTTTAAGTCCAGGATGGCCTTGTTGTAGTCCCCAAGATGGAGGTAGCACTCGGAGCGCAGCTCTTTGGGTTCTGGATCCCAAGGGGAGATCTGAAAGAAAGCCGGGGGTGGGGGGGTGGGGCATGACAATGGTTTTGCTCAGCCTCATTGTGGTCATGTCAACATCATCGCTGGAAAGGACCTTGAAGATCTTCTAGTCCAGGGGTGTCAAACTTGATTTCGCTGAGGGCCGCATCAGGGTTGTGTTTGACCACGGAGGGCTGGGGAGGGGAGGGGTGTGGTCATGGTAGGCATGACACGGGACTTGTGTTTGGGAGGGGCACCTATGGTGGCTAAGTGGTGAGGCAGACCCTCCCTCAGTCATTATAATCTTCCTTCCTTCCTTCCTTTTTTTTTCTTTCCCTCTTTATTCTAATTTCTTCTTCCTTCCCCTCTTTCCTTCTTTTTCCTTCCTTGCTCTCTTCCCATCTTTTCTTCTTTGTCTTTGTCTTCCCTCTTTCCCTTTCTCCTTTCCTGTCCCTTTTTTTTTTTTTTTTTAAATTTGATTTATATGCCGCCCTTCTCCGGAGACTCAGGGCGGCTTACAATGTGCTAAGCAATAGCCTTCATCCTGTTGTATGTTTATACAAAGTCAGCTTATTGCCCCCACACAACTGGGTCCTCAATTTACCTACCTTAGAAAGGATGGAAGGCTGAGTCAACCTTGAGCCTGGTGAGATTCGAACCTGCAGTAATTGCAGGCAGCTGGTCTTAATAACAGGGTGCTTTAGACCACTGTACTACCAGGCCCTTCTTGCATGCTCAAAGGCAAAAGGGGAAATATTTCTCCTTTTGTTTTGTTTTCAGTTTGTTTTGATAGCCCCTCTGCCAGCCGAAACGGGGCGCGGAAGGGGGAGGGGCATGTGTACCCTCCCACCCCGTTTTGGCCAGCAGAGGCACCGTGAGCCGGTCCTTTGCTATTTCCAGGCCAGCCCCCGCGAGCCAGACCTAAGCACCAGTGGTGGGTTTCTACAGGTTCGGGTGAATGGTAGCGGTGGGGGAGGGAGGCTCCGTCCACCCGCCCGGACATCATCATGGATGCTCTGTGCATGCGCAGAAGTGCCGCGCGCAAGCCAAGCAAGCGCACGCAAGCGCACTCTCACAGTTCTGAAACGGTAGCGAAGGTAAGTGAAACCCACTATTGCTAAGCACCCCTTGAGTTTGACATCCCTGCTCCAGTCCAATCTCCTGCTCAAGCTAGAGACCCTGTACCATTCCGGACAAAATGGCTGTCCAGTCTCTTCTTAAAAGCCTCCAGGGATGCAGCCTCCACAACTTCTGAAGGAAAGCCGTTCCACTATTTACTGTATTTTTCGGAGTATAAGACGCACCTTTTCCCCCCCTAAAAAGGGCCTAATTTTTTAAGTGTTTTTAAGTGTTTTGTTTATTGTTTTTAATTAATGGGGCCAAATTTATATATATATATTTTAACTGTATTTTAATATTTGTACTTGATGTTTTTACTTGGCTGTTCACCGCCCTGAGTCCTCAGGGAGAAGGGCGGTATACAAATTCAAAATAATAATAATAATAATAATAATAATAATAATAATAATAATAATGATGATGTAGCCCCGCCTACCCACTGGCCCCCACCCTTTGGCCTCTGCTTCCCAGGAGTTACCTCCTTGCAGCAAACAGGAAGAAACAGCTCCTTTCAGCTTCAGCACAGCCTAATTACCACAAGTTGATATGTGCTATGTATATATGTGCTAGTCATTGCTAACTCTAGGGGGTGGTGCTCATCTCCGTTTCAAAGCCGAAGAGCTAGCACTGTCCAAAAACGTCTCCGTGGTCATGTGGCCAGCATGACTAAATGCCAAAGGCGCACGGAACGCTGTTACCTTCCCACCAAAGGTAGTCCCTATTTTTCTACATGCATAGTTTACGTGCTTTCGAACTGCTAGGTTGGCAGAAGCTGGGAGAAGTAACGGGAGCTCACCCCGTTACGAGGCACTAGGGATTCGAACCGCTGAACTGCCGACCTTTCGATCGACAAGTTCTCGTACAGTGCAATATTAATCAGGGGGTTTCAATTCAATTGTATAGAATGTGAAGGATGCGTGCTTGTGTTTTATTTTTTTTAGGTATAATGTACACTGAAGGTCGTCTTTAATTTCACTGTACAAGGTGCAAGGACAATAAAGTAAACTAAACTAAACCAGACAACTTTAGCTTAGAGAAGATGAATTAAGAAGGTACCTCAATGACTTGATCCAGAAAACTGACTGCTCCCCGATAGTTTTTTTTCTGAAAGGCAGTCTGAGCTTCTTGCATGGAAAATTCTTGCTCGGTGACTCTGGATAGCTGGTTCCGGGCCTCTGCATCATCTGGATTGCTCTTGAGCTGGGGAAAGTAGTTTTTTTTTTTTTTTTTTTAAAAATAGAATAAAATAAAAAAGGTTACATGATACACACTGAATACGAAAGGACGCACATTGTTTGCATTCCTTTGTGGCATATGTTAAAAGAAAAATGCTCAGTTCCAACAGATCTGGACAGGGGTTTGTTTATTTAGTAGTGTTTCTATTCTATTCTATTCCACCCAGCTCCAGAGACTCTGGGTAGCCAGCGAAATAGTCAAATAGAAACTCGTAAAACAACAACGATAATCGTGGCACAACATGGACGACGGGATCAAAGAAGAAATGTCTGAAATGCGTAGGGTAGAAAAAACAATCGTCACCCTAGCTAGTGCTCTTAATCTGCAATTTTTTTTCCCCGTTAAAAACCAGGGTTTTCTTGCTACAGGAAAACATTGGGGTTTGGGCGCTGTACGGATTTCAGGCTGCTAGATTCCAACACACGGTCCACTTGTGGCTGGCGAAACACTCAGAGGATTTAGTAAGCCGATAAATCTTGGTCACCGCTCCTTCCCTGTGTTGAAAAGATATTTTCTGTAACACCCTGGTTTTAATCCAGAAAGCCAGACTGTCAGCTAACCATGTTGCTCACTAACTGAATTTGTTGCCACCAAGAAACAGTGGTTCTGATGCACAAGTCAAAAGAATGACACCTGGATATCTTTACACCCTACTCAGCCAGTTTCTTGAAACGAGTATATTTTCCTTACCACGGCTTCAAAGTCTTGTTTTGCTTCCTGGGTGTATCCTTGTTTCAGAAGGATGTTGCCTCGCTGAAGCCGGGCCTATGGAAGCAGAGAAGTTTAGATCAGTGATGAAATCTAAAATTTGTTACTACCGGTTCTGTGGGCGTGGCTTGGTGGTGGTGGGGGTAATGTGACTGGGTGGGCGTGGCCAATTTTTTTTTTTACTTGTAAAACCATTTTTCTACAACCTCTTCGGCGAAGAGGTTGTAAAAAAATGCTTTCAAAAGGCTCTGACGATCCCAGCTGAGTTGCCTGATCGGCAGAGGCTTTTTAAAAAAACTCAGCTTGGATCATCAGAGGCATTTAAAAGAAAAAAACCCTTTTTTTCTTTTAAATGCCTCTGACGATCCAAGCTGAGTTTTTTAAAAAAGCCTCTGCTGATCAGGCAACTCACCTTGGATCATCAGAGGCATTTAAAAGAAAAAAAGAGGTTTTTTCTTTTAAATGCCTCTGACGATCCAAGCTGTTTTTTTTAAAAGCCTCTGCCAATCAGGCAACTCACCCCGGTTTAGATCCTTCAGAATCAACTAACTTCCCCAAATTAGAACACGACCCGTTGTTTTTTTTTTTTTTAAAGACCAGCACCGTGGGACCAGAATAATCCCATTTTTCCTTAAGAATCCCTTTCTGCTTAATGTCACCTTGGAGAGGAGGACGGGAGGTGAAAGTAAGAAGAACTTACCGCAAGGAAGTCCGGCTTGAGTTCAATAGCTTTGGAGAGATCCGGCAACGCTGATTTAAACTTGCCCATAGCCAGGTAAATGGTGGCCCGTTTGTAATAGGTAAGGTAATTTTTCGGATCGATTTCTTGAAGGGAGAAAAAGAAATCAGCCACAGTGTCAGTGTGTCCATCGCTACTTCACGCTTGCTTGTGCTTCGTTGACAGTCTGCCATGGACTCTGGGGAGGGTGGATGGGAGGGGGAAATGCTTGGGGGAAAGCGAAAGTAACTGCTGTATGTCCAGGAGATGCTACTTCAAGGTCACCCTTCTGGGAGAAGAAGGCAGCTGCATACCAAAGTTGAAGTGACCGTTCTGAAAACATTTTAGATGAAACTTGATTGGTCATGGGTATGTGTGTGTGTGTGTGTGTGAGCGATGAGAGGCAGTTAAGGGAGGGAAAAGTTGAACTTGGGGATTTTGGTGTGCGATTCCGCCTATGCACTATTGCAAGGCACTTGACTTCTAATAAAGCTATACCTTTCTCAATAAATGGAGCCAAGGATCGTTTCTGTTTAGAGCAGGGGTGGGCAAATATGGCCCCTTTATGACCTGTGGACTTCAACTCCCAGAATTCCTGAGCCAGCTTGGCTGTCTCAGGAATTCTGGGAGTTGAAGTCCACAGGTTGTAAAAGGGACACAGTTGCCCACCCCTGGTTTAGAGTGTTGTCAGTCACTGAGTGCATATTTAGCAGGAAAGCAGGCTAATCTTGCTAGCATTCTAAACTAAGCGACCTGCAGCTCTGCCTCCATTTGTGACACGCAACACCAGAAAAGCAGACATGGAAACAAAGAATGTGGTCCCTCAACTGGGTGCTCCTGTCCGAGTGTGCAAAATCCTTCCCGGAGTCATTTTGCAAAAGACACAATGCAGAAAACGGCTACCTCTTCCTGCTGCAGCTGCCAGCGGTGGGTCAGAAAAGTCTTGGACTGAACCTCAACAGAGCATCCTGGCGCTGTCATTATGTTGCTATTCTGTACTGCAGTGATGGCTAAACATTTTCTCTTCGGGTGCCAAAAGCGTGTGTGTGCGTGTGTGACAGCGCATGCGTGTGCCAACACCCAGAATGCAATGTGTGCGCCCCACGCATGCATGCACCCCCCACGCATATGTACGCGACACATAACCCCTGTGCATGCGCGGGAGGGGAGGGATTAACATTTTTTAGCAACCTGCACCACAGCGGGGAGAGGGGGCATTTTTGCCCTCCCCAGGTTCCAGAGGCTTTCCCCGAGCCTCCAGGTGGGTGATAACGGCCTCCCCCGGTCTCTGGAGGCCCTCCAGACTCTGGGCTCGTTTCCACACTTCCAGAACGCACGTGACGCTATCCCCCCCTGTATGCACTCACGTCTCCCGCATGCGCCCCATCCCCTGCGCATCCCAAAAATCAGCTGACTGGCGGGAGGTGCGTGTACGCATGCGCAGTGAACGTGAGCTGGGCGACGGCTCGCGTGCCCGCAGAGAGGACTTTGCGTGCCAGATGTGGCACGCGTAACATAGGTCCGCCATCACTGCTCTACTGCATTATTGTGAAGGTTAAAAACGGGTGGTGGGGAAGAAAATTGCGCCCTGCGGTAAAGGAAGGGCAGGTGAAACATCTGAATAAAAATATTGAGAGCAGCTGCCGAAGGAAAGGAGTCCTGCTCCTTATCTAATCAATAGTTCATCAAGTTTGTAGAAGGGGAAAATAATCTGAATTTGAAGGAAGGATTATGCAGGGGGGTTTTGGTTGGTTTTTTTCTTGCAAGAGACACAGCCCATTTCATAGCAGGCCCTGTCTTTAAAAACGCCATTTTCCCTTATGGAAAACCTAACAGAACAGTATTTCGCATCAGAAGATTTTAAAAGTGCTTGAGTTAAAATAATATTTTTTTAAAATCAATTGATCTAGGTCCTGGCAGCAGGGCTAATTTTTTTTTTTAAGCTTTTTGTTTTTTTCTTATTAAGCCTGAGTAAAACACTGTAAAAACACACTAATCCTATTATGTAGCAGATCTGCCTATTTAGCAGTTATTAATAGTTAATAATCTTTTTTTTTTTTTTTTGCTGAAGAACAGGAGAGTCTTGTTCCAGTTCAGTTCATCTAATTCTCCTTCTTTAAAATGCTTCAGCTGATTATTATTATTATTATTTATTATTTATTTAATTTGTATACCGCCCTTCTCCAACAGGACTCAGGGCGGTGAACAGCCACGGTAAAAACACAACATCTAAAATTTAAAAACAATTTAAAAAACATTAAATACTTTTGGCCATCAATTTAAAATAACCCAATTAAAACCAATTATAAATTTAAAACTGTAAGGATGGGGTCAAGCCAGCCCAGCTAGATGGAATAGATGTGTTTTCAGGGCCCGACGAAAAGTCCGGAGGTCTGGTATCGTGCGTATCTCTGGGGGTAGGTCGTTCCAGAGGGCAGGTGCTGCCACAGAGAAGGCTCTCCCCCTGGGGGTCGCCAGCCGACATTGTCTGGCCGATGGCACCCTGAGGAGGCCCTCTCTGTGTGAGCGAACTGGCCGGTGGGAGGCTATTGGCGGCAGAAGGCGGTCTCGTAAATACCCCGGCCCTAAGCCATGGAGCGCTTTAAAGGTGATCACCAACACCTTTATGATCATATAGCTATGATTCCTATAGCTTTAAATTACTCCGGTCCTGGTGGCTCAGCAGACTGATAGCATTGTGATTAACACCAGCTGTCTGCAATTACTGTAATTTGGAATCTCACCAGGTTCAAGGTTGACTCAGCCTTCCATCCTTTCTAAGGTAGGTAAATTGAGGACCAAGTTTGTGGGGGCAATAAGCTGACTTTGTATAAATATACAAAAGTATGAAGGCTATTGCTTAACGCACTGTAAGCCGCCTTGAGTCTCCGGAGAAGGGCGGCATATAAATCAAATTAAAAAAAAAAACACCTCCTACTAAGACAGTGATGGCGAACCAATAGCACCTCTCTGTGGGCATGCGAGCTGTTGCCCCAGCTCAGCTCTGCCGCGCATGTGCGTGCGCCTCCCGCCAACCAGCTGGTCTTTGGTCTCTGCTGTGCATGTGCGGGGTGCATGCAGGGGTGGGGGGTGGGCGCATCAAGGGTGAAATGCTCCCGGTTCGGACCGGATCAGCCATTAGCGATGGAGGCGGGTAGTTCGGAGAACCAGTAGCAAAAATCCCTGCCCTACCCGCCCATGCCCACCCAATTGCCCGGTCGCCCACTTGTCTTGCTTGGCCGCTTGCTGCTTCTTTCGGGCTCGCTCGCTTTTCCTGCCTTGTTTTGGCTGCTGCAATCCATTGCATCAGTTAGCAACTGAATCTGTCTGCCTGCAATCAATCCAATCAGTGAGCAACTGAATCTGCCTGCCTTGTGCCTTCAATTTGGTAAGTAACTGGTTTTTTTTTGTTTTTTTTCGGAGCTTTAAAAAAAATAGTTAATTGGGGTTTGTTTTTTTTTTAGACATAGCAATTTAAAGTTAAGGAAGTTTTAAACTTAGCTGCTTTTATCTAAAAATATAAATGAAATGAAATAATAAAATAAAATAAAACTTTGTGCAGCTTTCTGAGATTTGGTGTGTTTCTGTAGTGTTTCACTCTAACTACACAAACACACAAAAATCTCACAAAGGTGTATGCGGCATTTTGTTGTAGGAAAAGTGTGAAAGTTGTTTTTTGAGCTTTTTGTGGCTGTGTTGTGAGGTTCCTGCTTGTTGCAGGGCCCATTTTGGGTGAAGTGCAGCTGCTTTTACATTGTGTGTGAGTCAGTTGTGTTGCATTGTGTTGCGTTGTGTGTGTGTAAAGTGTGAAAGTTGGTTTTTGGTATCTCTTATTGTTTTGTGTGCTTTGTTTATTATTTTTATTACTTATTATTATTGGCCACGCCCACCCTGTCACCTGGCTACCAAGCCACACCCACAGGTCACCTGACCAACAAGCCATGCCCCACCAATTAAGCCATGCCCACAGAACTGGCAGGGAAAATTTTTAGATTTCACTCCTGGCGCGCATGCACATATGCGTGGGGCAGGGCACACGTGGGGATGCGCACGCATGCATGAGGCACGCACGCATTCGCAGGAGCAGGGCGCATGCACGGGGCCTGCATGTGCATTGCATTTTGGGGGTTTGGGCGCCCGCTTGCGCTTTGGGCACTTAGTCCGGAAAAGGTTAGCCATCACTGTACTAAGAGATCTTTCATTGCCTTTAAGCAGCCTCTACCTGAGAAAAATTGGACAGTGCCCCAATGTTAATGTAACTGTATCAGCCACCGCAGCTCTCTTTTTTTCCAATAGGCAGCTGGCATCTTGAAGTGATATTCCAAGGCTGGTACTCACCCACTGCCGAATGGTAGTGCGAGAGGGCTTCGGCCAGCTGCCCAGCAGCCAGTAGCTTCCGACCCATTTCTAGATGGTTGTCAATCTCAGCTTGTCCGGCAGCCAACAAACCTGGAAGGGATGAAGTCATTCGGGAGACCAAGAGTTAGGGGCAGTGTTTCTCAATGATGGCAAGATGTCTGGGACTTTAACATCTTTGTCAAACAGCATGCTGGTATGGAATTCTGGGAGTTGAAGTCCTCACATGCTGGCTGGGGAATTCTGGGAGTTGAAGTCTTCACATGCTGGCAAGGGAACTGTGGGAGTTGAAGTCCTCATATGCTGGCTGGGGAATTCTGGGAGTTGAAGTCCTCACATGCTGGCAAGGGAACTGTGGGAGTTGAAGTCCTCATATGCTGGCTAGGGAATTCTGGGAGTTAAAGGCTTCACATACTGGCTGGGGAATTCTGGGAGTTGAAGTCCTCACATGCTGGCTGGGGAATTATGGGAGTTAAAGGCTTCACATGCTGGCTGGGGAATTCTGGTAGCTGAAGTCCTTACATGCTGGCTAGGGAACTGTCGGAGTTGAAGTCCTCATATGCTGGCTAGGGAATTCTGGGAGTTAAAGGCTTCACATGCTGGCTGGGGAATTCTGGGAGTTAAAGGCTTCACATGCTGGCTGGGGAATTATGGGAATTAAAGGCTTCACATGCTGGCTGGGGAATTCTGGTAGTTGAAGTCCTTACATGCTGGCTAGGGAACTGTCGGAGTTGAAGTCCTCATATGCTGGCTAGGGAATTCTGGGAGTTAAAGGCTTCACATGCTGGCTGGGGAATTCTGGGAGTTGAAGTCCTTACATGCTGGCTAGGGAACTGTGGGAATTGAAGCCCTCGCATGCTGGCTGGGGAATTCTGGGAGTTGAAGTCCACATGCTGGCTGGGGAATTCTGGGAGTTGAAGTCCTTACATGCTGGCTAGGGAACTGTCGGAGTTGAAGTCCTCATATGCTGGCTGGGGAATTCTGGGAGTTAAAGGCTTCACATGCTGGCTGGGGAATTCTGGGAGTTGAAGTCCTTACATGCTGGCTAGGGAACTGTGGGAATTGAAGCCCTCGCATGCTGGCTGGGGAATTCTGGGAGTTGAAGTCCTCACATGCTGGCTAGGGAACTGTGGGAATTGAAGTCCTCACATGTTGGCTAGGAAACTATGGGAGTTGAAGTCCTCACATGGTGGCTGGGGAATTCTGGGAGTTAAAGTCTTCACATGCTGGGTAGGGAACTGTGGGAGTTGAAGACCTCACATGTTGGCTGGGGAATTCTGGGAGTTGAAGTCCACACAACTTAAAATGGCTGAGGAATTCTGACCTAGATCCTTGATGCATTGTTAGCAAACTGGTGAAACAACAAATTCTTTTGCAAACACCAAAGATGGTACCTCACTAATTTCCTTCCTTCCTTCCTTCCTTCCTCCCTCCCTCCCTGAGGAATCCCTTTCCTTTAAAAGTGACTCTGAGTGGCTCACCTGTAGTAGAAACCAATTATTAAAATCCGAGAATAAAAGCGGCCACATTAGGGACAAAAGCAGGCTTAACATATAATAGCATTACTGTATTGGGTTTGTATACTGTCCTTCCCCAGTATCTGTGGAAAGAGACTGGCTTAATGAACCTTAGTGAGATCGGAGCCATATGGATTTCGGAGGGATGCTAGTATAAGGGTGAAAAACACTGACTTTTAACTTTGCAGATTGCTGCTCTTTTCACGAGAACCGCAGAGCTCCTGTCCTTCTTCGACTAAGTGAGCAAGATTTGAAAGGCCGCAGCTAGGAAATAATACTCAAATGTGCTCAAACCCTGAAAACCATCGGTTGTTAATGTGAACGTACTTTTCATGCTATTTTTTTCCTTAGATGTTCTGCTGCATTTGCTCTATACCCTTCTGCTTTTCTGTTTAGGGGCCCACTGAAACTTTAGATCAAGTTTCTAATTCGAACTATTCTATTTAACATTACCGTACTAAATTAGCTGTACAGTTATAAAACCTTTACTGTTCTTTATTGTAAATCGGTTACTTGCTTGGTATCCCCCTACCAAGGGTATTCTCCCCTTATAGCCTAGGTTTTGATGGGTCTAAATTGTGACTTTGTATAGCTCAGTTTAGTGAACATTTATTTATTTATTTCCTGTCCTGGGTTTTTAACATTTAACATTTATTTCTTTCCTGTCCTGGGTTTTTAACATTTACCATTTCTTTTTTGAACTTTCTTGCTTCAAATGCTCTACTATCATCCCAGTCCCGAAGAAGCCCACCATCAAGGAACTGAATGACTACAGACCAGTTGCTCTAACATCTGAAGTTATGAAAACCTTTGAAAGGCTAGTTCTGTCCCACTTGAAAACCATCACGGATCCGTTGTTACACCTCCTGCAATTTGCATACCGAGCAAATAGATCAACAGACGATGCTGTTAATATGGCTCTGCACTATATCCTACAACATCTTGAATCTCCAAAGACCTACGCAAGGGTCCTCTTTGTAGACTTTAGTTCAGCATTCAATACCATCATTCCAGACATTCTTCTAACTAAGCTAAACCAGCTAGCGGTACCTGAACACACTTGTAAGTGGATCATAAGCTTCCTAACAGACAAGAAGCAGCAGGTGAAGCTAAGCAGAATCACATCAGATACCTGTACAATTAGCACAGGGGCCCCACAAGGCTGTGTGCTCTCTCCACTTCTCTTCTCTCTGTATACCAGGGGTCTCCAAACTTGGCAACTTTAAGACTTGTGGACTTCAACTCCCAGAGTTCCTTTGCCAGCTTTGCTAGCTGAGGAATTCTGGGAGTTGAAGTCCTGAAGTCTTAAAGTTGCCAAGTTTGGAGACCCCTGCTGTATACCGATGACTGCATCTCAAACGATCCATCTGTTAAACTACTGAAGTTCGCAGATGACCCGATAGTGATCGGTCTCATTCGAGACAACGATGAATCCGCACACAGACGGGAGGTTGAACAACTAGCCTCGTGATGTGACCAGAACAATCTGGAACTGAACACACTCAAAACCGTAGAAATGGTGGTGGACTTTAGGAGAAACCCTCCCATACTTCCACCTCTCACAACACTAGACTACACAGTATCAACAGTACAGACGCTCAAATTTCTAGGTTCCACCATATCTCACGACCTAAAATGGACACCCAACGTCAAAAACGTCATCAAAAAAGCACAACAAAGAATGTTCTTTCTGCGCCAACTCAGAAAGCTTAAAACTGCCCAAGGAGCTGCTGATACAGTTCTACAGAGGAATTATTGAGTCTGTCATCTACACCTCTATAACTGTCTGGTTTGGTTCTGCAACCCAACAAGACAGACACAGACTTCAGAGGATAATCAGAACTGCAGAAAAAACAATTGTTACCAACTTGCCTTCCATTGAGGACCTGTATACTGCACAAGTCAAAAAGAGGGTTGTAAAAATATTTACAGACCCCTCACATCCTGGACATAAATTGTTTCAACTCCTACCCTCAGAATGACACTACAGAGCACTGTACACCAGAACAACTAGACACAAGAACAGTTTTTTCCCGAACGCTATCACTCTGCTAAACAAATAATTCCCTCAACACTGTCAAACTAGTTACTAAGTCTGCACTACTATTAATCTTCTCATCGTTCCCACTACCCATCTCCTTTCACTTATGACTGACTGTATGACTGTAATTTTGTTGCTGGTATCCTTACGATTTATATTGATATTGTTTCCTGATTGCTTATTTGCACCCTATGACTATCATTAAGTGTTGTACCTTATGATTCTTGACGAACGTATCTTTTCTTTTATGTACACCAAGAGTGTATGCACCAAGGCAAATTTCTTGTGTGTCCAATCACACTTGGCCAATAAAGAATTCTATTCTATTCTATTCTTTATTTCTTTCCTGTCCTGGGTTTTTAATATTTAACATTTCTTTATTTCTTTCCTAGCCTGGGTTTTTAACATTTAATATTTTTTTTATTTCTCTCCTGTTCTGGGTTTTTAAATAATGGCTACAGGTAGACCTCGTCTTATGACCATATTTCTTTTGCTAAGTGAGAGTTTTGCCCCATTTCATGACCTTTCTTGCCACCGTTGTTAAGTGAATTCCTGCAGTTGTTAAGTTAGTAAAATGGTTGTTATGTGAATCCAGCTTCCCCATTGACTTTACTTGTTTCAAGGTTACAGTAACATGACCCTGGGACACTGCAACGGTCGTAAATATGAGTCAGTTGCCAAACTGTTCTGAATTTTGATCATCTGGCCAAGGGGATGCTGCAACGGTCATAAGATTGAAAAATGGTCATAAAGTCCCTTTTTGTTTTAGTGCCGTTGTAACTTTGAACGGTCACTAAATGAACTGTTGTTAAATCAAAGACTACTTGTATACGGATGGTCATTATGTAGAGCAAATGGGTTCACAGAGGTCAGCAGTCCCATTGTACAGAGGAGATCACTGAGGACTAGGAACATGCTAAGGTTTAAACGGAGGAAACCAAGAGAGGAGGGGGGTAGGTAGGGAAGAACAGGCGGAGCCAGCCAATCACGTTGCCCAAGGGGAGGGCCTCTCGAGGACTGACAGGGCGGAGCTTGCCAAGTTAAAGGGGTATTGGGAGCAAAAAAGATTGACAGGAAACGACTGTGGCAACAAGGGGCGGGGCCAATAGGAGCTCGGTTGCTAAGGTCAAAAAGGAAACGGAGGTGGGCTCCGATTACTATGGTTACCTGGCAACTGTAGATCCAGCAAGACGCAGAGCAACGAAGCGGCCCATAGCAGTCTTTTCTCACAGTTGCCCGGACCGAGCCCGGGACCGTCCGCGCTTCGGCCAAGCAGCCCTAGGCTGCGCCACACCGGCTGCTGCCCGGACTCCATGTCCCAAGCTCCGGAACCCGCTCACTTCCGCATCCGTATTCAGATCGGCTGACAGTTCTTTCCGGCACGCTTGGTCGTCTCTCTCTATTGTTCGAGGGTGAAGATAAAAGGGCCGCTCTAGGATGACCATTCTCTCTCGTCGGCACCCAACGGCCGTCCAAAGGAAAGAAGAAAGAGCGGAGCCTGCTAGCCAATCACCGCCCTCCTCTTGGAGAGCCGTGGAACTTCCCTGGCCAATCAGAGCTTAGGGCAGGCGCGGCGGAGAATCGGAAGGCGGTGCTTCTTCGCCGGGGAAAATTTGCAGAATTCGAAACGAGGTGAGATTTTTTTCTGCCCCCCCCAATCACGTGGTGCGAAAAAAAAAGTGGGATCCTGGATTGGGGGGAGGGGGGGCGGTTATTTGTAAGGGCTTTTGCAAACTGGAAGAAAGGAAATTACCATATGCATGACTTTAATTAACAGCCAATAATAATAATAATAATAATAATATTTTTAAGGGTGCCTTATTATTTCCAGCGGAAGCAGAGGAACGAGGAACAGCACTTGATGCAGCATGTAGTTCCTGAGCTTGTGCAGAGCGCTTCTCCCGTTCTCTACCAAAGACTCTCCCACTGAAAGCCAGGCATGGTTTTCCAAAACGGATCATGAGCCACTAGAGATCCATTCTTAACCTTGTGCAGTGTAAAAAATAAAAATAAAATAAAATAAGACGGGCAGGTCTTTTAAGGTTGGCCTTTCCTATTTCCCACCTTTTTAAACAATGTAATTTTTTTTTAAAAAAATCTAGTTCTTGGAGTTGTCAGTGAAATGAGCCAAGGAGTAGGAAGGCCATTGGATCACTACTAGAATGTTAACAACAATGAGGATTCTGTGCTTTTCAAGTTGTGAAATGTTTGGGAATCAGTGGGAAAAAAATGGTTCGTGGTGCATGAATTTCTGAATTCAGTAACAAGAGTTGGAGGGACCTTGGAGGTCATCTAGTCCAACCCCCTGCTCACTGCAAGAGACCTGTACTAGGGATTACAACTCTTTTAAAACAGCTCCATCTCTTTCTCCTGGGATCACATGGCAGCTTTCTGGAGCTGCCCCGTAATCTTGGGGGGAGGGGGGAAATCATGGTTTTAAATTTAAAAGTGTAAATTCTGCCTCACGGTGAGCTAGATGGCAAATTGAAGAACTAATTTCAAAAATTAAAAAATGGTGGCTGCATTTGTGTCTATATCCACACATCCTGGAACCAACTCTGAAGGTCGGTACAGTGCCGGCTCACAGTTGTGAGCTGTGGGACAAAGGCTTGCCTTATTTCTTTAAAACTGGCTTAATGTTTAGAATTTTTTTTCTTTTTTTTTTTAACATTTTTGAAGGAAGGAAGAAGATGGGAGGGAAGGTGAACAATGCGACTAGTGCTTTAACTGTCATCCTGCATTTAATTTTGGATCGTCGCAGTGTTCCAATATTTGAGGGGCTGCCACAGAGCGGAGGGGGTTCAAGCTATTCTCCAAAGCGCCTGAAGGCCGGACAAGGAATAATGGATGGAAACTGAACGAGAAGAGATTCAACCTGGAAATAAGGAGAAATTTTCTGACAGTGAGAACAGAAGTTGCTCTCAGAAGTTGTGGGAGCTTCATCACTGGAGGCTTTCAAGAAGAGATTGGACTGCCATCTGTCAGAAATGGTGTAGGCGAACCTATGGCAGGCCTGCCACAGGTGGCACGCAGAGCGCTCTCTGCGGGCACTCGAACCGTTGCCCCAGCTCAGCTCCACGGCGCATGCGTGTGTGCCTCCTGCCGGCCAACTGAATTTTGGGTCTCTGCCACGCGTGGGGGAAAGGGCGCATGCAGAAGACGCGCGGGGGCAAGCGGGAGCATGGGATCACATGCACATGCATGGGTGGGCGAGGCGCGGAGGGTGTGGATGCATTGCATTATGGGTTATAAGTGCAGGGAAGCCTCCTAGGCCCAAAATGGGGCATGGGGATGGTGCGGCGCAGTTCACCCCCCGTGGCCCATTTCTGCTCCCAGGAGGCTGCAGGGAGGCCGACTAGGGCCAAAACGGGGCACCGGGGGTACGGCACAGCCCTCCCATGGCTCATTTTTGCTCCCAGGAGGCTGCAGGGAGGCCTACTAGGGCCAAAACGGAGCACCGGGGGTATGGCACAGCCCTCCCATGACTCATTTTTGCTCCCAGGAGGCTGTAGGGAGGCCTACTAGGCCCAAAACAGGGAGTGTGGGAGGGTCACGCGGATGTGCAGGGGGCATGGCGCGCGAGGGGGCGGGGTTGCGCGTGCATTGCATTATGGGTGCGCGCTTTCAGCACACGACAACAAAAAGGTTCGCCATCACCGGTATAGGGTCTCCTGCTTAGGCAGGGAGGGTAGGGTTTGGACTAGTCAGTAGATGACCTACAACATTCCTTCCAACTCTGTTAATCTGTTAACAATCTCTTTCCTTCCCAGAGAATGTGACAAGGATGCCTGATGGAGCCCGATTCCAAGCGACGGAAGACAGCGGAGCCCAATGGCGCCTCCGCTTGGGAAGTGCGGCCTGTACTTTCGGAGCTGGAATCTCGCGACGTCAGGCTCATGCCTGTCTACGCCGCCCCAGTGCTGGATAAGAAAGAGACCTGTCGCCTGATGAAAGAAGTCTCTGCTATCTACCCGTTGAGCGACTACCCTCATTTGAAACGGATCCGGGCCTGTCTCTCGGCAGGCAGCCCCCACCCGCTGGAGATGATCTTGTGCCTTGCAGGCCTCAACGGAGAGCAGGCCGGCTTGCGGTCCCTCGCTGAACTCTTTCCCAGCGGCGAAGTAGATTTCTGTGGCTTGGGGAAACCTTTCTTGGCCCATGTGCCGGCTTGCGCGCCTTTGACTCGTCCCCAGTATGAGGAAGCCGCGTCGCACTGGCCTGTCTCCTTCCACGAGAACAAACGGATCAGCCAAGCTCTGAAAGGCTGTCTTTTCTCCCCCCTGGAGAAGGATCGCATGCAGGGTTACATGGAGTTGGCTATCCAAGCAGCCCAGCAGGGAGCGAGGCAGGGTATGGAGCCCATAGGAGCCACAGTGGTGGATCCGGCCACTGGCCGAGTCCTGGCTGTTGGTCACGACTGTAGAGAGGGCTCCAACCCACTTCTCCACGCGGCGATGGTCTGCGTTGACTTGGTGGCCCACAGCCACGGAGGGGGAGCTTACAGCTTCGAAGATTATCCTGCTTGCACCTTTCTTCCTGTGGACAACAGTACCCAGCCGCCTCCTTCTCTTGAGGACGGCCTTCCGTACATTTGCACCGGGTACGACATGTACTTAACTCGGGAACCATGCATGATGTGTGCCATGGCGCTGGTGCACTCCCGCATTCAGCGGGTGTTCTACGGTGCTCCGTCCTCTCATGGGGCTCTGGGCACAACGCACCACATCCACAGCCGGAAGGACCTAAACCACCGTTATGAAGTCTTCCGAGGCATTCTGGAAGATCAGTGCAAACGCTTGGTGTGCAAGGAATCCTCGTGAGAGAAACTTGTCTGGGGGGAAGGTTCTTACTTTTGAGGCTTCCGGGGATGGTATATATTGTATTTTTTTTTTCAAAAAAAGATATTTGAAGGATGGTTTCGTGTTTGTGGTGTAGTTTGTTTGTAGTCCTTGACTTAGAACCATTTGTTTAGTGACGGTTTGAAGTTAAAAACGACATTGAAAAAAGTGACTTATGATGGTTTTTCACACTTATGGCCGTGGTGTACATCCTCTTGGTTACGGATGCTTGCCAACAGATTCATATTTCTGATGGTTGTGGGGTCTTGAGGTCACGTGATCCCCTTTTGCGACCTTCAGGGTCAAGCAAAGATAATGGGGGAAACCAGATTCACTTAACAACCTGTCACTGATAACTGCACTGATTCACTTAACAACTGTGGCAAGAAAGGTCGTAAAATGGGACCAAACTCACTTAACAACGGTCTCAATTAGCCACAGAAATGTTGGGGTCATTGGGGTCATAAGTCGAGGACTACCTGTAAAAGTCGTGAGATCAGCTGGTGGTGATAGAGCCAAAATATAGGCCGCCATAATGTATGGTGGACATAAGCAAAAGCCAGTTAATTCTAGTGAATAAAGCACCAGGTGTTGTGGCCCGTACACGGCCTGTGCAGCTAGTAGCTGATTCAGACAGCGAGGAGGCTGGTGTGCTGCGCCAGCAGCCTGTGCAGCTGGCTCTCAAGTCGGACAATGAGGAGGCTGGAGAAGATGTGGTGCCAGAGGCAGGGATTCAGCCAGGGCCTTCAGAAGCTCTCTTAAGTGAAGAGGAGGAACCTCTTCTCAATGCAAGGGCGCGCAGAGCTGCCAAAAGGCAGGAGTGGCTCCTCAGGAGGAGGTCTCCTCGAGAGTAAGGCTTGGGGCTAATTGGGCACTCCCTTAGCCTATTTAAGGAGGAATTCCGACTGAAGCAATTTGCAGGGAACAACTTCGTTCACATACCTTCCTGTCTTGTCTTGCTTATCAGCTTCCTGCAAATTGCTTCTGGGCATTCTGCCAACCATAGTAAGCTTTCAGTTATTATTTGAATTCTTGGCGGCTGTTAATGCAATTAATTAACAGCCGTTGTTGTAAAAGACTGATTTATTTAGTAAACCAAGGTTTGAACGGACTTTGTGTGTGCTACATTCTTTGGGGTCCGTAGCTGGGGCAGAACACCAGGTTAGAAACTGGGAGGCCGTGAGTTCTAGTTCCGTCTTGGCTATGAAAGCCAGGTGGGTGACTTCGGCCAGTCCCTCTCTCTTTCAGCCCAACCCACTTCACAGGGTTGTTGTAGGGAAAACAGGAGGAAGAAGGAGTATTGGATTTATTCGCTGGCTTGAGTTATTTGTAAAAATTATAAAGGTTGGATACAAAAAAAAATAAACATGGTCATAGCAATGCTAAAATAGGACGGGATGTTGCAATGCTCTGGATCTACGTTGGAATTGTTATTGTGTTTTTATTTTGCTTTCAATGCGTCACAAATTGTGACTTTATTAACCATAAATATAAATTGTAAGTCAAGTCTTTTTATTCTTGTAATTTGTTTGTTGGTACGCATATAAAAAAAATATGTTAAATTTTTGCATTGCCTATTTCTGGTGAGCTGGAACCAACTGCTCTTATTTTCCCTAAAAATATCACTTTGATATTTTGAAAACGATGCGACCATTTTGTGAGATTTGTTAACCGCACCACTCAAGACCTACCTGTACGTCGCTGCTGCTGCCGCCCAATACAGGTGTGCCTGCTTGCTTTAATTCAGCAATTAATAATGATTTGGGATGACTCTGTTGGGATTGTATAACCCAGGGGTCTGCAATCTTAAACACTCAAAGAGCCATTTGGACCAGTTTCCCACAGAAAAGAAAACACCGGGAGCCACAAAACCCTACCTGTGCCTGATGATTTCTTAAACGGCCACAAAACTAGCATCTGCAGTTGAATTAAACGTTCTGTTTTCTTCTGAAACTTTTCTTGGATTTATCCATGGTTGACCTACCGGGGGTTGAAAATTTCAATAAAGGAGCCTGGATAGCTCAGCAGACTAATACATTGTAATTTAACTCCAGCTGTCTGCAATTAGTAAGTTCGAATCTCGCCAGGCTCAAGGTTGACTCAGCCTTCCATCCTTTCTAAGGTAGGTAAATTGAGGACCCAGTTTGTGGGGGCAATAAGCTGACTTTGTAAAAATATACAAAAGTATGAAGGCTATTGCTTAACGCATTGTAAGCCGCCCTGAGTCTCCGGAGAAGGGCGGCATATAAATCAAATTTAAAAAATAAAAAATTGTGTGTTGGCGGATGTCGCACATCGGCGGTTGTGACACATATTTTGAATGACAGGGAGCCGCAGCAGAGGGGTGAAAGAGCCACATGCGGCTCCAGAGCCGCAGGTTGCTGACTCCTAGTATAACCAACAGTGCTGGCGTTTTCCACTTTTCTCAGGACAATCTCCCCAAGGAGGCAGTACGGCAGGAGTTGTAGAGTTAGTCCTTTTGCTTTCTACTTTTATTACATAAAAATGGAATGAAATAAATGTTTTAATACCTGTCCTGAAGACACTCATACATTTATGAAGGGGTGGTGATGGCCTGTATGGGCCTGAACGGCATCCTCCTTCCTTTAAAATTCATAAAATGTGGATCTATCCACTCGTATCAGTTAAGCTGCTATGATATGAATATGTACCAAACTATATGTAGTTCTTGACTTAGTGACTGTTTGGTTAGCGACCAAAGATACAATGAATCTGTCCAAGGTTATAGGTAGTTGTTCTGACCCAGCTCCCCAAACCCTCTGTAGTTGAAGCAATGATTCCTTTATTAGGAGCGCCAGCAGCCCCGGCAAAAAGTTTCTCTTTTACCTCAGGATAACAAGTCTGTCTGGCAGGAGAGATGAATAGTTGTCTGCCACATCTATTCATATCTGCCTCTTGCCTTTTATCCCCAGAGCTAGGGTGGGGCTTTGCTAGCAGCGGTGGCTCTTCTGTCCCAAGGATTGGCCCATAGATTTCCACTGCTCTCCTCTCCTCTGCCTTCTGCGCATCCACGCATCAGGCACTGGACCCAGCTGTTCCTCCTCTTCCTCATCAGCCACCTCCAGATCTGAGGGCTGTTGACTCTCCATCTGAGGGCTGACAGACGGCCCAGGCTCCGCCTCTGTCTCTCTCTCTCTCTGTCAGCTCCATTCCCTCTTCCCACTCAGCTCTCAGGTTGCCTTGATGCTGACCCTGACTCCCACGTCTCCTCCTTCTCTGATTTGGCTGGTGGAGGGGCCGTTGGCCGAGAGGCCACAACAGTAGTCCTCGACCATTCATTTAGTGACAATTCGAAGTTATAACAGCACTGAAAATGTGACTTGTGACCAGTTTTCACACTTATGACCGTTGCAGCACATGATGAAAATTTGGACGCTTAGCAACAGGCTCATTTTTATGACCGTTGGGGTGTCATGAGATCATGTGATCCCCTTTGGTGACCTCCTTACAAGCAAAGTTAACGGAGAAGCCAGATTCACTTCGCAACCATGTTATTACCGTAACAACTGCAGTGGATCACTTCACTGTGGCAGGGAAGGCCATAAAATGGGGAAAAACTCCACAACCGTCTTGCTTAGCAACCAAAATTTTGAGCTCAGTTGTCGTAAGTCGAGGACTACATGCACTTACAACCGAGATTCGAAGCTCTGACGGTCACATCCCACCCCTCCCCGCTCTGATCATGGGACTACATTTTTGGTGGTCAACAATTGGCCCAATTTTTGGCTGTTTGCAGTGTCCTGCTAATATAGATGAAGCGGGATCTGATAGATGACCACTGGATAACTTTCTATTCACTCTATTCTAAAAGCAGGAAATGCATCCGGTTGGAAAAAGTACAAAGTCAGCCAAAATCCTTTTGATACCTTTAGGAGGCCTCTAAGTTGTCAGAAGATAGGAACATTCTAATGACATACAGCTTAAAGGTTGGTAAGGTCAAGGGTATCCACATGAGCTAGAAGTCGTTTATCAACAGAAGATAATTTGAATCTATGCTCCAGTAATTTACAGAACAATTATGATTGTTTGGCAAGGATAATGTAAAACTTTAGTAATTAGGAAATGTCAATTAAATATAACAAATGTATATGACCATATAAACTGCTGAGTTAACAGAATCCTTTGTTTGAAAATGTATAAAACTGTGGTCTCAGAATCATAAAGTTGTTCAGATTTTTAGGTACGCATACCTCTCTGAACCTTGCGCAATAAAACTGTCTCCGGATGACCTAGGAATGTTGCTTTGTCCTCATCATTCCACAACACTGCGATCATGTGACTATGATATACAATGTATTTTGCTGGAAACTTGGTGTTTACTTCTGGTTTCTGGCAAAAAAAAAATCCATTGTGGACAATGGATTCGTTTTACGACCACTGCATTCATTTAATGACCGTCACAAAAAATATTATAAAATCAGGCAGTGTCACTTGATTAATTCCAGGCTCAATTACGGTCATAAGTCAAGGAGTATCTGTATTCTGAAAAAATGTATCTGAGTCTTACATGTTGGAGGATGGATCGGAAACAAATATTATCTATATATTGTTTTGAGGTGTCCACTGATACTTTACTAATTTTTGCTTTAATGACACTTGATTGACTAATTTTGAAAATATTTGGAGCGATATTTCATGCCAACAAGCAATTAGTGAACACTAGCGTTGAATTCATATAAAAGTTTTGTTCCTATGAATTCCTAAAACAATCTTAGCGTCTTGATTAAAAAAGGCTATATATAAACCCTTTGTAAGAAAATAAACAAAATGATAAAGCAAGAAGGCAAAGATTAAAACCAATTATTTTAAAAATAGAACAAGAAA
Source organism: Pantherophis guttatus (assembly GCF_059756535.1). Classification (NCBI taxonomy): domain Eukaryota; kingdom Metazoa; phylum Chordata; class Lepidosauria; order Squamata; family Colubridae; genus Pantherophis; species Pantherophis guttatus. Next base: position 15,230,448 of record NC_142066.1, read on the forward strand.
CAATTAGGGCAGCTGATAGGGAAGTCTAAGAAAAGGGAGGGAAACAGATAAATCTAATTTGCTGACACCAAGGACAGATTGACCTTCTAACCATTAAGTAAATATTTAACCAAAGTATTTAATATTTAAATATTTAACCAAAATATTTAAGACAGGGAGTCCTTAATTTACGACCACAGTTGAGCCCAAAATTTCCATTGTTAAGGCAGTTAAGTGAGTTTTGTCCCATTCTACCACAGAGTAGAATCCATATTCACACTCTTTCCTATTTCTTCCCAAAATAATCTTAGCTGCTTGATTAAAAAAGGCTGTAAGTAAACCCTTTGTAAGGAATTATCTAAAATTATAAAGTTAAAAATAAACACTGAAACCAATTATTTGAAAATTAAGCAAGAAATAATGAGGGCGGCTGATAAAATGATAGGGAAGTCCAAGAAAAGGGAGGGAAACAGATAAATCTAATTTGCCAACACCAGGACACAATGACCTTCTCCCATTAAGTAAATATTTAACTGAAGTATTTCATATTTAACTTAATATTTAACCAAAATATTTCATATCTGGGAGCTGAAGTCCACCTATCTTAAAGTTGCAATGTTCAAGGGACACGTGGTTTTGGTATTTGTGAATCAGAATCAAATAAGCCTCTCCTCATTTATGGTCCTCGACTTACAACGGTTTGTTTAGTGACCGAAGTTAACAATGGTACTAAAAAAAAACGACTTATGACCGTTTTTCACACTTACAACCGTTGCAGCATCTCCACAAAATTCAGACGCTTGGCAACTGACTTGCATTTATGACGGTGGCAGTGTCACGTGATCCCGTTTTGCGACCTTCTGACACACAAAGTCAACGGAGAAGCCAGATTCACTTAACAACTGTGTGACTAATTTAACACCTGCAGTGATTCACTTAACAACTGTGGTGAGAAAGGTCGTAAAACGGGGGTGAAACTCACTTGTCTCACTTAACAACAGAAATGTTAGGCTCAATTGTGGTCGTAAACCGAGGACTACCTGTAACGGTATCTCCTCTGCCTCTTTAATTTTGTTCATGGTCTTTGTCTGGGACTGAGAACAATTCCTCCTCAAAAGTTATTATATCATGGATCTCCAAAATTGGCCATTTTTAAGACATGTGGACTTCAATTCCCAGAATTCCCTAGCTAGCAATTCTGAGAGTTCAGCCATGCTGGCTGGTGAATTCTGGGAGTTGAAGTCCACAAGTCTTAAAAGTGGCCATGTTTAGAAACCCCTGCTTTATAATATTAAGCAGTGTAATGGGAATCTATTGGGAAATAGAGCTTTGCCTTTCAAGGAGATAAGAAAGCCGTTATTGCATCAAGCAGAGTGGCGCAGCGGAAGCGTGCTGGGCCCATAACCCAGAGGTCGATGGATCGAAACCATCCTCTGCTAAGTAGCTTTTTTTTCTAAAATAAATAAAATAGAAAAATAAAAATAAAAATCTGTTGACCTTTGGATACATCTTTTTAAAAACTTTAAAAAAAAAAAACCCTCGCCTTTCCCTCTGGCTTGGATTCCAGAAAATACAGGAAATGAACGCTTTTTAGATGATGCAAAACCATACCTGTCAATCATCCTGACTTCTGAGCATTAAGCATGCTATTCAGGATTGCAGAGAATTGGCTTTAATTGCTGTTTAACGAAAAACCTTGCTTTGCAATTCGGGGCGCAGGGGCGAGGGAAAGCTAGCTTGGGTTAAGGAGGTGGAGGAGGATGGGAATTGTAGTGCTTCTTGGTTGCAGATGGAAACTGGCCTTAACTACCTTAATGGAAAAAAAATAATGTGGGCACATCTTATAATAAATTGGATTATTCCTTTGGGATTTCAAAGGCTTCGCTGCAGAGGCTGGAAAAGCTAACTAGGATAAAGGCATAAACTAACATTTTATGGGGAAGGGGGGAGAAAAAAAATTGCCGCCCGAACAGGGACTTGAACCCTGGACCCTCAGATTAAAAGTCTGATGCTCTACCGACTGAGCTATCCGGGCTCTTGAGGAAGGTGGTTTTCTGCACTCCTGTAGTGTAACTCAAAACTCCCGATGCATTTTTTTCCCCCTGCTTTTTTTTTTTTTAAAAAGGGTATAGAAGGGAATATTCCATTGATTTTTTTTCCAATTCTCTGATCTCGATTTTGACCCGGAATCCAAATCATTCGTAGAAGCAACAGGGAGAGAGAGAGAGAGAGAGAGAAAAGCAAGGCATTAAATAACTGTGGGAAGCGCCCCCCCATCCCGAAGAAAGAAATATTTTGGAAAATATTAAAAAAAAAAAGACAGGATAGAATATTTCCCCCAAATGAGAAATGGGAAAAAATATTTAAGGGAAGCAGAAACCGGCCCCTTAGCAGAAATTGAGGAGGTCAGCTTTTAGAAACGCAGATTTGGTAATCCATTCAGAAAGACTGGGTCAGATGGAAACTCCAGATAAGCAACAAACAAAAGGTTGACAAGATTAGCTCAGACCGATACCTGCGACAGCAATGGCTAATCTTTTCATTGCCAAGTGCTGAAAGCAAGAGCGGGCGCACCCATAATGCAATGCACGTGCAACCCCATCGTGTACCCTGTGCATGTGCGCACACCCACCTACATGCGCCTCCCCTGCGCATGCACACATGACCCCCCACATCCCGCCCTGTGCATGCATGCAAGACGCCCCGCATGCACCTCGCCCCGTCCATGCATGTGCGACCTTTGTGCAAGCATGCGCAACTCCACCGTACGCCCCACCCCCGCACATGTGCACACGCCTTCATGTGTGCCCCACCCCTGCGCATGTGCATGTGACTCCCCATGATCCCTGCCCTGCACATGTGCGCATGACCTCCGCATGCGCCCTGCCCCTTGCATACACGTGTGACCCCCACAAATGCATGCATGACCCCTCGTGTGCCCCCGTGCATGCACGTGCTACCCCACACATGCGGCCTGCCCCCACAAATTCATGCCCATCTCCCGCCTGCACCCCACCCCCCACGCATGCATGGCAGAGACCCAAAAACCAGCTGGCCGGCGGAAGAGGTGTGCACATGCGCGGTGGAGCTGTGCTGGGCTGATGGCTCGTTTGCCCACCAAGAGGGCTCTATGTGCCCCGTGTGGCACATGTGCCATAAGTTCGCCATCACGGATCTAGGATTTCCATTTCCCCTCTTGCCTATAAAGCCAGCTATGACCCCTACATGACCCCATAGGAATCCAGACGGTATAAAATCCCACCCACTCTAAACTCCATTTTGTCAGCAGTACCAGAATCACACGGTTGGTGGTTCTGCTTCATCAATAAACGGACCCTTTTTCCAATCAGCGCCGGCCAACTTATTTTCAGGCCTTCTGGGCCCACCGGAAGTTGGGAAACAGGCCATTTCAAGACTCCAGAGGGCCTTGGGAGGGTGGGGGGGTTTGGGAAGGCAGTTTTTGCCCTCCCCAGGCGCCAAGAAAGCCTCTGGAGCCTGGAGAGGAAGAAAAACAGGCCTTCCGGACCCACCGGAAGTTGGGAAATGGGCTTTTCCCAGCCTCCGGAGGGCCTCAGGCGGGATAGGATGGGGAAGGCCGTTTTCGCCCTCCCCAGGCTCCAAGAAAACCTCTGGAGCCTGGAGAGGTCGAAAAACAGGCCTTGCAGGCCCACTGGTAACCTTTTTGCCGCCTCGTGCCAAAAGCGGGTGGAGCGCAGGGGGGTCATGCACGCATACATGGGGGCTCGGGGCACAAGGAGGGCATTGAATTATGAGTGTGGGCACATGCGTACGAGACCCCCGTGCTCCCCCCACTTTTGGCATGCGACGGCAAAATGGTTAGCCATCACTGTTCTAGGAGGTGGTGGTGGTGGTGGGCTTCCCACATTGTCCTGCCTTCAGGTGCTTTGGAGAATAGGTTGACCTCCTCCTCTTTGTGGCAGCCTGTCAAATATTGGAACACTGCTATCCTATCTCCCCTTTTTTCCCACTTGTTGAAGCTGTTTATGAATAGATTGGCCTTTTCTTAATGGGCATAAAATATCCATCTCTTAAAGACTTCAGGCATGTGCTGGAGGCCGTTAAGAATAACTGCTTTCTGCCTTTAAGAACATGTTTTCTCTATATCTCCTTTGGGAAAATATTCTATCCTGCCTCTTTTAATATTTAATATTAATATTGATATTGATATTGATATTGATATTGATATCGATATCAATATTAATATTAATATTAAAGCATATTTTAATCTGGGGAGGGAATGGGTTTCCTACACCACCATCATCAAAGCTCTGTTGTTGAGTATATGGAAAAGGCTCTTCTCTTGTAGCAATAAAAAGTTTTCAGTGTTCAGTATTGAGCTAAAAGGCAAAGCTTTTAAGTTTCTACTTTAAATTCTTACTCGTTTTAAGGATCAGAGTTAACTGGGTTTATTTCATGATTTTACGTTTTATAAAAAATCGCTTAGCGCTGCCTTCAGTGTTCATATAAACCGAACAGCATTAATTTGACAGTGAATTTGACAGCATTAATTTGACAGTGAATAAAATGTAATTTAAATGAAAATACTAAAGGTTTCTTTTGCACATATATATATATATGCAATATATATATATATTGCATATATATATGTGTATGTATATATATTGCATATATATATTATATATATATGCAATATATATATATATAATATATTGCATTTTATATATGTATATATATAAAACAATATATATATGCACTATATATATATAATATATATTGCATATTATATATATATATATATATAATATATTGCATATATACATTATATATATATATTATTTATATATATATATATATAATATATATGCAATATATTATTTATATATATATATATAATATATATGCAATATATATTATATATATATATAGTGCATATATATATTGTTTTATATATATACATATATAAAATGCAATATATAATATATATATATATATATATATATATATATATATATATATATATATATATATATATATATATATATATATATATATATATATTATTTATATATATATGCAATATATATATATTGTTTTAAAATGTGCTGCAGGAAGAAGGATGAAAAGTGGCTAGGACAATCCTGGATGAAGATCAGAGGGTTCAAGGAATCCGAATGAAACAACGGAAGATGATTATACAATGTCATTTAATATTTAGGATTATATGAAAACAAGCAAATTTAAGGGGCACCAAAGATCTCCCCATTTGAGATTATAATTCGACTCGATTGGCTTCATTAAGAGGCTAAACCAGCTCCTTCCATAGGTGGCCGGTTAGCTCAGTTGGTTAGAGCGTGGTGCTAATAACGCCAAGGTCGCGGGTTCGATCCCCGTACGGGCCAACCAGTATTTTTTATTTTTATTTTTATTTTTAAGACGATGAAAAACTATTTTAAACAACAAACCCCTTGTGTGACTCGCTGTTTTCCCCGGGCAAATCTTTTCGGACACCGACCTTTTATGCGATTCTTCCCACGTTAAGCAGAAAATACCATGAAAAAGTGTGCAAACGCAATGCAACACAATGTCATGCAATGCAAATAAAACGTGTAACGCAAAGCAAGGCAAGAAATAGTTTGATGCAATGCAAATGCAAATACATTTTACTCAATTACAGTTTTTGCCAAAATCTCCCCCCCTTCTTTTAATGATGTCTGAATATTTCTATGCTTACTTACATAAAAAACATCTTCATTTGTCCTTAAATTCTAATTATTGCTATTTATTCATATTTGTTCTCTTTTATTCTTTAAACAATTCATTCTTCATCTTAATATCTTTATATTTGTTCCGGGTTGCCTTTCTTCCATTTCATCTTTTTTATTGTACAGCAATCTTTCTCCTCAAACCTACCACCTCTCTCTTTTCTTTCCTTCTTACTTTCTCTTCCCCTCTTCTTCTCCTCCTCTCTACTTCCTCTTCCTTTCTCCTTCTCCTCCTCTCTTCCTCCCTCTCTTACCCTCACTCCTACTCTAATTCCCCTTCCCTTCCTCCCTCCCTTCTCTTCCTTCCCTCTCTCTCCTTCCTTCTCTCTTCCATTTCTCTTCTCCTTCCTTCACCCCCCTCTATTGCCGTATTCATTTTCAATTTTATATTTTCCACTATGGAGTCCAGGAACCCCAATCTTTCTTTCATTTATCAAGTATATTTGTCAAAATTTCCCCTCATCTTTTTAATTGTTAGCAGTATATTTCATCTTATTCCATTTTTTCTTTTAAATCTTTACTCAATCTTCCAACCCTTAGACTTTTTACTTTTAACAAGATATTTTTTCTACTTTACTTCTTATTTATTTATTTATTTATTTATTTATTTATTTATTTATTTATTTATTTATTTATTTATTTATTTATTATACTTCTATACCGCCTTTCTCCCGTAGGACTCAAGGCGGTGTACAGTCAAGAAAAATATAGATACACAAACATCATAAAATTGCTAATTAAAATTATTATTATAACATAGTTTGGCCCAATTAAATAGAACCTAAAATTAGATAACATTTTAAAAACATTCACACGTTCATATGTTTAATCCGCTTGTTGGAACCTCAGGGTTTTGAGGGCACGGCGGAAAGCACGGAGATCAGGGATATTTCGTATCTCAGGGGGCAGTTCATTCCAAAGGGTTGGAGCCCTCACAGAGAAGGCCCTCCCCCTGGGAGTCGCCAGTCGGCATAATTTGACTGACGGTATGTCATTTAAATCATTTTTTACATATCAATTTTATTCAGTTTTACATTTAATTTCCATTTTCCATCTTAATTTCAATTAATTAATTAAGGAAGGGACCTTGTAGGTCATCTAGTCCAACCCCCCCCCGCCCAGCCAGAGGACCATACACCATTTCTGACAGATGGCAGTCGAATCTCATATTTGGGAGTTCCTGTGTCCTTTTTACTGTTTTGTGTGCAGCCCAGAGGTGTTTGTTGGAGGCAATTTCCAGATTACAGATTAATAAAGTTGGAAGGGACCCTGTAGGGCATCTAGTCCAACCCCCCACTCAAGCAGGAGACCCTATATCATTTCTGACACATGGCAGTCCAGTCTCTTCTTGAAAGCCTCCAGTGATGAAGCTCCCACAACTTCCGAAGGCAACTTCTGTTCCGTGGGTTGATTGTTCTCACGGTCAGAAAATGTCTCCTTATTTCCAGGTTGAATCACTCCTTGATCAGTTTCCATCCCATTATTCCTTGAATGGTCTTCAGGTGCTTTGGATAATAGCCTGACCCCCCCCTCCTCTCTTGGGAAGCCCCTCAAATATTGGAACACTGCTTTCATGCCCCTTTAATGGACATCATTGCAATCTGACTGCCTACCAACCTGCCTTCCGTTGAGGACCTGTATACTGCACGAGTCAAAAAGACGACTGTGAAAATATCCTCAGACCCCTCAAATCCTGGACATCAACTATTTCAGCTTCTACCCTCAAAATGACATTACAGAGCATTGCACACCAGAAAAACTAGACAACGGACAGTTTTCCCCCACATGCCATCACTCTGCTAAACAACTAATTCCCACAACACTGTAGAACTATTTACTAAGACTGTATTACTATTCTTCTTCTCAACCTTCCGATTACTACCTCCTTTTCTACTTATGACTATACAGTAAACTTATTGTTAGAATCCTTACGATTTATATTGTTTTATTTAGTTTCCTAGTATGATTTTTGATTGCTTATTTAGTGTCCTATGACTATCACTAAGTGTTACATATTATGATTCATGATGAATGTATTTATGATAACTATGATCGTGATCTGTCACTTATATCTTTTATGTACACTGAGAGCTTATGCACCGGAGACAAATTCCTTGTGTGTCCAATCACACTTGGCCAATAAAGAATTCTATCTATGTTCTATATATTCAATATCATTTGAATCAAGATGATTAGGGAACTGGAGACTAAAACATATGAAGAACGGTTACAGGAACTGGGTATGTCTAGTTTAATGAAAAGAAGGACTAGGGGAGACATGATAGCAGCGTTCCAATATCTCAGGGGCTGCCACAAAGAAGAGGGAGTCAAGTCACGAACATCCTGACTTCCAACTTCTTCTTCCAAGGATATAAGAAACACTTAAATTCAACTCTTAGTTTAAAACTATAAGTGCTTCAAGCACTCTAGAGTTGAGACTAGAAAGAGTGCAGAGAAGAGCAACAAAGATGATTAGGGGACTGGAGGCTAAAACATAAAGAATTGGGTATGTCTAGTTTGATGAAAAGAAGGACTGGGCTGACATGATAGCAAGGTTTCAATATCTCAGGGGCTGCCACAAAGAAGAAGGGAGTCAACCTATTCTCCAAAGCACCTGAGGGCAGGACAAGAAGCAATGGATGGAAACTAATCAAGGAGAGAAGCAATTTAGAACTAAGGAGAAATTTCCTGACAGTTAGAACAATTGATCAGTGGAACAACTTGCCTCCAGAAGTTGTGAATGCTTCAACACTGGAAGTTGGATAACCATTTGTTTGAAGTGGTGTAGGGTTTCCTGCCTAAGCCGGGGGTTGGACTAGAAGACCTCCAAGGTCCCTTCCAACTCTGTTATTCTATTGTATTCTATCTCACCAAGCCCACTGATCCACCCCCACCTGTTCTTATTAATCTATAAAACCCACTGCCACTAGAAATTAAAAGACTACTATTATGCCATAGGAGTCCCCGCTTTCAGAGATGCACATCTAAACCACTGCTTCGCAACCTTGGCATTTTAAAGCCCTGTGGACTTCAACTCCCAGAATTCCCCAGCCAGTTTATGGAAGCCCAGCTGTAGAATTGTGGGCTGCCTCAATGAAGCTGGTTTAATTCCATTTACGTGTAAATGGAATTCACTGGGCATAATCCACATGTGTAAAAACTACAGCTCTCATAACTTTGTTAAATTTATTTGCCTCTGGTTTATCTTGCCATGGGCTGCTTTAAGCGGCTTACAACAGTAAAGCAGGAAAAATGCTAAAAATGTGAACATAATAGTAATGAAACTGTAGGAAGAAATATCCTTCTGGGTTCAGCTCCAAGTGGAGAAAAAGACACTGGAAATATGGAGACTGCTTGGAAAGATGGTTTAATGGTGGACAGGTTCACATGGTTTGAGTTCCTGAACAGAAAAGGGGCCGAGACGCAGTGAGTCCCTGGGTTTTATGCCTTCTCTGGCTTTGAACTTCCTGGGGCCCCAAAAGAGTATCCTGATTGGTTGTCAGACTCCCAGAGGTTGGGGGTCTTAGCTAGCCTTGTTGGCTGATGTAATCTTCCCAGGTGCCATGTGGTGAGTTTCTGTTAGATGGGCCCTACTGTGTTGCAGATGAGTTTCAAAGAATGAAAGATTGAGTTTCTGCCTCTTGCCCATTGACAAAGGTGTGGGGGGGAGAGGAGGCAGGAAGCTGCTTTGTCTTTAAAACATGCTTCTCCATTTCTCATCCAGGGAAACATAATATTCTGCCTTTTTAATATTTCCTAAAATATTTCCTTCTTTCAGGAAAGGGGTGGGTGCTAACTTCCTACACATCAAACTATACATACCCAGTGTTCCTGCAACCGTTCTTCCTATGTTTTAGTCTCCAGTCCCCTAATCATCTTGATTCAAATGATATTGAATATTTAGAGCATAGATAGAATTCTTTATTGGCCAAGTGTGATTGGACACACAAGGAATTTGTCTCCGGTGCATAAGCTCTCAGTGTACATAAAAGATATAAGTTCCTAAGATATGTATCGGAATGGAGAAGATGGATTGATTATATTCAAAATAAGTACCAGACAAGAAAATATCAAATAGCTTATGAATGAATGTTAGTATTAGAAGTATTTGGTTATCTGTAGTGGAGTTAAGGTTTCAGTGGGGGAGGCAGTACTTTGAGGTGTTGGAAGAAACATCCTTCTAGGTTCTGCTCCAAGTGGGGAAAACAGACACTGGAAACATGGAGACTGCTTGGAAAGATGGTTTAATGGTGGACAGGATCACATGGCTTGAGTTCCTGAACAGAAAAGGGCAGATACAGTAAATCCTTGGGTTTTTATGCTCTCCCTGGCTCTGCATTTCTTGGGGCCCCAAAAGAGTATCCTGATTGGTTGTCAGACTCCCAGGGGGTGGGGGCCTTGCTGACTGATGGTCACATGTGCTTCCCAGGTCACATGTGGTGAGTTTCTGCTGCTATTGTGTAGAGGGCTAATCCTATCTTTGGCAATTCCTACTATGGCTCTGCCTGAAGGAGGTAGATCTTTGTTATGTAGAATAGACTGGCCCAGGCCTTAATGGCCCATTGACAAAGGGTGGGGGGCAGGAAGGTGGGAGCTGCTTTGTCTGTAAAATATGCTTCTCATATTTCTCATCCAGGGAAATATAATATTCTGCCTTTTTTCATATTTCCTAAAATATTTCACTCTTCCAGGAAAGGGGTGGGTGCTAACTTCCTACAGAGGATAAGTAGATTAATCTAGTTTATGTTTGATTAAATGAAATACCTTGTATTTTGCTCTGGGAAGTGGGGGGGGGAGGGTGGGGGGGAACAGGGGAAAAAAATTTTTGTATCTTTTTTGTAAAACTTTTCAATTAAAAAAAAAAGATATAAGTTCCTATCATGTCACCCTAGTCCTTCTTTTCATCAAACTAGACATACCCAGTTCCTGCAACCGTTCTTCATATTTTAGCCTCCAGTCCCCTAATTATCTTGGTTGCTCTTCTCTGCACGGGACTTTAAATCAGATGAACGCTGGTGATCAGCAGCTCTTCCTTTGCTTAAGTGGGTGGCTCTTAAAAGAGCCTTTGGGGTTTTTTTTTTTTTTTAAAAAAAACTTCGGGGATCCCCGCGAGCTTTTGCAAGGAGAGACGACTTTACTTGGAGCTGGTGTATTTGGTGACGGCTTTGGTGCCCTCGGAGACGGCGTGCTTGGCCAGCTCTCCGGGCAGGAGGAGGCGGACGGCCGTCTGGATCTCCCGGGAGGTGATGGTGGAGCGCTTGTTGTAGTGAGCCAGGCGGGAAGCTTCAGCCGCGATGCGCTCGAAGATGTCGTTGACGAAGGAGTTCATGATGCTCATGGCCTTGGAGGAGATGCCGGTGTCTGGGTGGACCTGCTTCAACACCTTGTAGACGTAGATGGAGTAGCTCTCCTTGCGGCTCTTCTTGCGCTTCTTGTCTCCTTTCTTCTGAGTCTTGGTGATCGCCTTTTTAGATCCCTTTTTGGGCACCGGGGCAGATTTAGCCGGTTCGGGCATCCTTCGTCCTAGTTTAATCTACAGCACCACCGAATGAATTAATTTGCACTTCATTGAGCGGTCCAGCTTATAAAGGAGCCCTATGCAAACGAAGTCTTAAAAAAAAATGCTCTGCTTATGATTGGCTAATTTGAATGGTGGTGGGAAGAAGAAGAAGAAAAAAAAAACTTTTCGGAATGTTGGGTTTGACCAGCGGTGCGCTCTCATTGGTCGACCGCTAGGCATTTGCTTTCTCTCTCTCTCTCTCATTGGGTGATTTAAACAGACGTCCTTTTTTTTTTTTTTTTGGTGATTGATTAGCCCGGGGGGAAAAGGAGGAGAAGGAGAGCCCAAACCTCATTGGACGAACGGAGATGCAAGCGGCCCAATCAAAAGAGGCGCTCGCGAGACTTTGAAAAAGTATATAAAGGGCCGGGAAAAGGCGAGTTTTTCATTCGGAGATTTGAAAGTCTTTTTTTTTTTTCCTCTTTCTCCGCTTCTAGGCTAATTGAATCGGGATGTCCGGACGCGGCAAGCAAGGCGGCAAAGCCAGGGCCAAGGCCAAGACTCGCTCATCCCGCGCCGGCTTGCAGTTCCCCGTGGGCCGCGTGCATCGCCTGCTCCGCAAGGGCAACTACGCGGAGAGGGTGGGCGCCGGAGCTCCCGTCTACCTGGCCGCGGTGCTGGAATACCTGACGGCGGAAATCCTGGAGCTGGCGGGCAACGCGGCCCGGGATAACAAGAAGACTCGGATCATCCCGCGCCACTTGCAGCTGGCCATCCGCAACGACGAGGAGCTGAACAAGCTGCTGGGCAAAGTCACCATCGCCCAGGGAGGCGTCTTGCCCAACATCCAGGCCGTCCTCCTGCCCAAGAAGACCGAGAGCCACAAGGCCAAAGGGAAGTGAGGAGCTCTCCCGGCCCGCCGGCTTCAGCTCGCCCAAGAACGACACCCCCAAAAAGGCTCTTTTAAGAGCCACCCACCTTTTCTCGGAAAGAGCTGAGGAGAACATAAAGTGGGTTTTTTTTTTTTTTTGGAGATGGTTTTTTTTTTTAGAGAATTTAAAAGCCGATCTCTGATTTTTTTTCCCCCCCCTTGCAATCATAAATATTTTTTTTTTTATAAAAAGTTCTTTTTATTTTAAACACATTAAAAACAAAACAGACGTACAACATTTATAGAAGGAAAAAAATAAAGAGAAAATCTCACTTTTCTTTTCGGCTGGATGCAGTGATTCTTTCTATATATCAATATTTACAGATATTTTAGTATTTATATATTTTTGTTTTCGCGGGTGTTTGTATGTAGGTCTTTGGTTATTCGGGTCTTATATATATTTTTATATATATACACATTTGGTTATTCGGGTCTTATATATATTTTTATATATATACACATTTGGTTATTCGGGTCTTATATATATTTTTATATATATACACATACATAAATACATATATATGTATGTATGTGTATATATAAAATTATATATATATATTATATTTCTACATTATACATTATATTATATTTATACATTTATACATTATATTATATATAATTTTATATATATAAAATTTTTTAATCTTAGTTTTTCCACTTCTCAATTTACACAACAGTCCTGACTTCCCAGCTAATATATATATACCACCCTTCTCCCTGAGGACTTAGGGCGGTGCACAGCCAGAATTAAAAACATGAAATACAAATATTAAAAAACAATTAAAATATATATAAATTTGGCCCAAAAATTTAAAAATCACAAACCAATTAAAACATTTAAAAAATTTGAATGTTATTTTGAAGTGTATGGTAAGAGGGGGAAGTAATAATAATAATATTACTAGAAGTAAGGGTCAGTATTTGGAGGAGGGAGTAAGGGGATGGTAAAATATTATATAATCTGTTATGTATTAGGTTTTTATTTTGAAGAAGTCACGGGGGAGGGGGGTTGGGGTGGTGAGGGGGGGGGTTAGGGAGGAGGGGGGGAAAAAGGGGGGGAAATTTGTAATTGAAAACTTTTTCAATAAAAAAAAAACATTTAAAAAATTTAAAAATTTCTTCCTAAACCAGCCCGGCTTGCTGGAAAAAGTGGGTTTTAAGGGCACGGCGGAAGGCACTGAGGTCTTGACTTATTTAACATTCATTTTCTACTTTCTTTCATTCCCTCTCTATCCTATAAGTTGATCGGCCACATTTTCCCCCTCCTTTCTTCATTCATGTTTGTTTTTTGTTTTGTTTGTTTTTATTAAATTGATATACCGCCCTACTCCCGAAGGACTCAGGGCAGTGAACAGGCACAAAATAAAATACATAGATACGAAAGTTAGAAATATAATTAAAACCAGATTAAATAATTTAGCCCGAGACAATTAAAAACTCCAATAATTTAAAACAGATTAAAATTTTGATTTAAAAGAATTTTAAAATGGGAGAAAATTAGGCCAGGCCAGTAATTAGCCAGGTAACTTATTTCCTTATTTTTCAACCATTCATACCATCTACTTTGTATCTTATAGTACTTTGATTCTTCTTTTCCCTTAATTTCTTTAGTTTATTTAATTCTGTGCGTTCCCAGAATTTTCTTAATTAAATCCTCTTCGGATGGTGAGTTTTCTTTCTTCCAATATTGCGCATATACAATACGTGCTGCAGTCAGTATATATGCAATATGCCCGATTGCAAAGGAATTCTGGACAAAAATTAAAACTTGGATAGAAGAAATAACTCAGAATTCAATACAGGGAGAACCGGAACAGTTTTTGCTAGGAATCTCAATAGAAAATTACACTAAAGAAATACAGTACCTCATATTGCAATCATAAAATTTTTTAAAGTAATTTTTATTAAACAGGTTTTTTTTAAAAGAGCAGATAGTAACACTTTCTTCTTTTCAAGTTTCCCATCGGTAATCCATACTTTTAATACATTTTCTCTCTCTCATCTTAGTATATCTTTTATACATATATTTCTAACTATCCTATATATATACTGCTCAAAAAAATAAAGGGAACACAAGCAGAAGACATCCGAGATCTGAATGAATGAAATAACCATATTAAATACTTGGTTCTTTACATACAGTAGTTTATACACTGCTCAAACAACTAAAGGGAACACAAAACTACTGTATGTAACGAACAAAGTATTTAATAAGGCTATTTCTTTCATTCAGATCTCGGATGTCTTCTTGTGTTCCCTTTATTTTTTTGAGCAGTGTATGTACCATTATAATGTATTATGTTATTCTAATGGTTTTATTTGCATTTGACATAAACGTGTACACAATTTCCTTTTCATGATTTTTATTTCTTCCCATTTGTTCCTATATTTCTCCACCCAATTGCAATCATAAAATTTAACTTAAAACCTGCAATTACTGCAAGTTCAAATCTCACCAGGCTCAAGGCTGACTCAGCCTTCCATCCTTTCGAGGTAGGTAAAATGAGGACCCGGTTTGTGGGGGAAATAAGGTGACTTTGTATAAAAAAAAAGAACACCGCTTGGGGGGGGCGAAAGCCCTACTAAGCAGGTATATACAAAAGTATGAAGGCTATTGCTTAACGCATTGTAAGCCGCCCTGAGTCTCTGGAGAAGGGCGGCATATAAATCGAACCAATAAATAAATAAACAATAAATGACTATCACTAAGGGTTGTATTTTAGGATTCTTGATGAATGTATTTTTTTTCCTTTCTTTTTATGTACACTGAGGGCGTATGCACCAAGACAAATTCCTTGTGTGTCCAATCATACTTGGCCAATAAAAGTTCTATTCAATTTCTATTTCTATTTCTATTTCTATTTCTATTTCTATTCCTATTCCTATTCCTATTCCTATTCCTATTCCTATTCCTATTCCTATTCCTATTCCTATCCTATCCTATCCTATATGCACCAAAGACAACGTCATCCAGGTCATAATTGTATAGACAGAACAGAACAGAACAGAATAGAATTCTTTATTGGCCAAGTGTGATTGGACACACAAGGATTTGGTCTTTGGTGCATATGCTCTCAGTGTACATAAGGAGGATAAATACATTCATCAAGAATAAAAAGATACAACACTTAGTGATAGTCAAGGTTATTAATAAGCTATCAAATGTACCAAATGTATCAAATAGAATTTTTTTTTAAATTGGCCAAGTGTGATTGGACACACAAGGAATTTGTCTTGGTGCATACGCTCTCAATGTACATAAAAGAAAAGAGATGTTCATCAAGAATCATAAGGTACAACACTTAATGATAGTCATAGGGTGCAAATAAGCAATCAGGAAACAATATCAATATAAATTGTAAGGATACAAGCAACAAAGTTACAGTCATACAGTCATAAGTGGAAGGAGATGGGTGAGGGGAATGATGAGATTAATAGTAGTGCAGACTTAGTAAATAGTTTGACAGTGTTGAGGGAGTGATCACTTAGAATCACTTAATGATAGTCAAGGTTACTAATAAGCTATCAAATGTACTAGGAAACAAAAACATTTGAAAGATAGAAGCAACATAGTTACAGTCATAAGTGGGAAGAGAGAGATACTAGTAAGGAAGAGAAGAAAAATAGTAATAGTCTTTTACTATTATTCTTCTCTTAGTAAATTATTTGACACATTATTTGAATAACTTATTTTTATTATATATATATATATATATATATATATATATATATATATATATATAATTTTTATTATATATATTGTTATTATTTCAATAACTCGTGTATCCAATCACACTTGGCCAATAAATTCCTATTCTATTTTTGTGTGTGCTAATTGAAGTAAAAGAAATTACCTACTTATTACCTCAAGATTACAGCCCCTCTTTTTCAGTTTTCCAATTGTGTTTAAAGTCATCCACTTTGGTTTATTTGGAGATTTCCCCCCCCCCCAAGAGGCAACTGGACTTCCTGGTTTGTCTTTGAAGACGTTTCTTTGAATGACCCACTTTCTGCAATGAGTATAAATCTATTTCCCATCATTCATTCTGAGCTGAAGAAGCTGCTTGGATGAGAAGCGAAACGTCTTCAAAAGACAAAAAAAACACCAGAAAGTCCTGTTGCGTCTTGAAAAAAAAAAAAGCCACTTTTGAGATAATAAAACTGGGTTTTTCTTTTTTTTTTAATTGCAAAAGTTTTACAATTATATTTTCACCCCATTTCCCCCCCAACCCACCCTAACCCTCCCCGCCCCCCGGACTTCCACAGAATATACTCCCATCAGAATCCCCTTTATATAAAACTTGAACCCCTCCATCCCCCATATAATTTTTCATCTTCACAAAATTCAAATATTTCTATCTCTATATAATACTGTCAGTGAAAAGCTATTTGATACTTCCTAGTTTGATATTTGTTCTGCACGTAATCTATCCACTTTTTCCATTCCCATTCATAAGTCTCTTGTGAGCGATCTTTTAGATATGCTGAAATCTTCGCCATCTCTGCAAAGCTGGCCATCTTCAAAGTCCATTCCTCAATAGTGGGCAAAGCTTCATTTTTCCAGTATTTACCTATCAATAATCTCGCTGCTGTTATCATATACAATATCAACTTTGTTTCACCCAATGTAAAACCCTTAACTATACCCAGTAAAAACAATTGTGGAGAAAATTGAATTTTTTTCTTCAAAACATTCTGCGTGACCCACCAAAGTTTTATCCAAAAAGCCTTAACTTTCTTACAAGTCCACCAGACATGATAATATGTAGCATCTAAACAATCACATCTCCAACATATTGGCTGAACATTAGGGTACAAAACTGGGTTTTTCTTAAAAAGCCATTCGTTTCATCCCCTTGGCCTTATTCTCACACATAACTCGATCCTCCAGAAATTTAGCAGTTGACATTCCCTCACTTCCACCAAATTTTAGCTGATCTTAATTTTTTAAATGGTCCCTTTTAATACATGGTTTTGCTGCAACCCGGAGGGCGGATTAAATCAATGAAAACCTTAAAAAGCGTCCCAAAAATGTGTGAACGCAACCCGTAGTCCTTGTCAAAGACGAGTTTAAACGAGAGTTTTGAAAGGCGTGTGAAACTTTAGAGCCAATTCGCCCCGTTTTAGTAAGCATCTTTTGCGAGATGGATACTATAATTCAAGTTAAATGTTGCAAAGTGGGCCTTATATTTTTACAATGTTTTAAAAAGCCCCGGAGGAATTTCAACTTTGTCTTAACCAATCGGAAGTCTGGCCGCGATTTTTCGACGATCACGTTTTTAATAAAAAAAGAAGCACTTTCTTTGAGAAAGGAAAAGCGCCGGCTTTAAAAATGTTAAAGCCATTTGCTTTCCCTCTCCTTGTTTCAAAATCCTCAACTTCGCGCCAACTCAAAGGAGGAAGGCGATTGGCTCCCGTCCAGCCGGCGCGGGAGTTTTTTTTTTTTTTTTGAAAAAGGAACTTGAGCCAATCGCTTGCAAGCGCGGGAATTTTGAAAAGCGGGGGTGGGGGGAGAGGGAAATTCAGCCCGGCTTGGAAGGACAAACGCGCCTTTGCACGAAGGGGTGGGGGGGGGAAATGGATCAGTTACGGTTCCTCATTGATCAAATGGTGCATTTTGAAAATATTTTGGGGTGATACACAATTTAAAAAGGAAGGCAGATTAAAAATAAATTCAGCAGTTTTATAAGATGTGTGGATTTCAGCTCCCAGCCAGATGGCTGGGAAATTCTGGGAGTTGAAATCCCTGCATTTTAAAAGTTGCTGAAGTTGAAAAACTTAAAAGAGTACACAGATCCCTGTGGGCTAATCTGGCCAGGATTTGCACCAAAAATGTAATTGTTATTGCTTTTACCCCCCCCCCCATTTAATCCTGTTATATTTATATTGACTGTTTCCTAATATCATCTGATTGCTTATTTGCACCCTATGACTATCATTAAGTGTTGTACCTTATGATTCTTGATGAACGTATTTTTTCTTTTATGTATACCGAGAGCATATGCACCAAAGACCAATTCCTTGTGTGTCCCATCACACCTGATTAATAAAGAATTCTATTCTATTCTGTTCTGTTCTATTCTGTTGTTCTGTTCTATTTAAGAGGATATCAGTACCTTGGCTTGCTATCTAGTTATTTGGATTGATTTGGTTAAAGGTATTGTTTTACAGCTAAGAGCCTGATGCAGGAGATAAGTAGCATTCCTCTATTTCTCGTGCTTGCTGCCAACAACCCTGTGAGGTAGGCTAGGCTGTGTTGGAAGAAATCTCCTTCTAGGTTCTGCTCCAAGTGGGGAAAAAGACACTGGAAACATGGAGACTGCTTGGAAAGATGGTTTAATGGTGGACAGGATCACATGGCTTGAGTTCCTGAACAGAAAAGGGGCAGATACAGCAAATCCTCGGGTTTTTATGCTCTCTCTGGCTCTGCATTTCCTGGGGCCCAGAAAGAGTATCTTGATTGGTTGTCAGACTCCCAGGGGGTGGGGGTCTTAGCTAGCCTTGCTGGTTGATGTAATCTTCCCAGGTGCCATGTGGTGAGTTTCTGCTGCTATTGTGTAGAGGGCTAATCCTATCTTTGTTGGATCTTTGGCAATTCCTACTATGGCTCTGCCTGAAGGAGGTAGATCTTTGTTATGTAGAATAGACTGGCCCAGGCCTTAATGGCCCATTGACAAAGGGTGGGGGCAGGAAGATGGGAGCTGCTTTAAAATATGCTTCTCCATTTCTCATCCAGGGAAATATAATATTCTGCCTTTTTCATATTTCCTAAAATATTTCACTCTTCCAGGAAAGGGGTGGGTGCTAACTTCCTACAGCTGGGACACGACCGGGCCAAAAGTTCCAAGGGTGCGGGTGGACTTGTATTTCCGATTCTTTTGATTGACATTTTAAAATTATTTCTTTGCTATGAGATAAGCTATAGCTCCTGAGTCTTTTCGAAATGAAATGGGTGGCAAATAAATTCAATAAAGAAAATATTGATAATGTGCTATCAAATTGTTTTCAGTTCCTTAAAGAATGCCTTGGTGGATTTTATTCAGTGGTGAAATCCAATTTTTTTTTACTACTGGTTCTGTGGGCATGGCTCGGTGGGCGTAGTATCGCTTGGTGGGCGTTGCAGGGGAAGGATACTGCAAAATCTCCATTCCCACCCCACTCCAGGGGAAGGACACTGCAAAATCTCCATTCCCACCCCACTCTCGGGCCAGCCAGAGGTGGTATTTACCAGTTCTCTGAACTCAAAATTTCCGCTGCCGGTTCTCCGAACTGCTCAAAATTTCCTCCACTGGTTCTCCAGAACCTGTCAGAACCTGCTGGATTTCACCCCTGATTTTATCCAAGACAAACTGACTTTAATTTGTTCTTTCAAATCTCTCAACGGTATTCTAGACTGTGTCATATAATATATGTGGGTATATGCATAATTTTGTATTTATTTATTTGTTTGTTTGTATGTTTATGTTTATGTAGTGTATATTGGAGGTGGAGACCCTTCCAGAGCTAATTTTTTATTTTAATGTATGCCAATTAGTGTACATCCAAAATGACAATAAAATTATATTATTCTAAATTCATTTATATATATATATATTAATTTGATTTATATGCTGCCCTTCTCTGGAGACTCAGGGCGGCTTACAGTGCGTTAAGCAAGAGCCTTCGTACTTTTGTATATTTTATACAAAGTCAGCTTATTGCCCCCACAAACTGGGTCCTCAATTTACCTACCTTAGAAAGGATGGAAGGCTGAGTCAACCTTGAGCCTGGCGAGATTCGATCTTACTTTAATTGCAGACAGCTGGTGTTAAATTACAGTGCTTCTGTCTGTTGAGCTAAACCAGGCTATTGATGTTGCTACTTACTGATCGTCCTTTTCTCTTTTCTCCCTTCCTTCCTTCTCTTCCCTTTTTTTCTTTTCTTCTTTTCCCCTTCATTAGAACCCTTTCCAGAGAATTAGGGCTTTGCACACTCTGGGTTCAAACTTAAGGTCTTTTGCATCACAGTTTTGGGTTGACTCCTAATTTCATCCTTCCAATTCCTCTTTGCCCCTGATTTAAAAAAAAAAGACTTCTGTAATTGATGACTTAGATGAGGGAATAGAAGGGGAACTTACCAGATTTATGTAAACTGGCAAGAATAGCCAATACCCTAGATCTGTGATGGTGAACCTATGGCACGTGTGCCACAGGCGGCACGTGGAGCCATGTCGCCTGGCACGCCAGCTCAGCTCTCTCTAGGAGTCTCTGGAAGCTGGGGACAGCAAAAAACATTACTTCCTGTCCAACTGAAAGTTGGAAAACGGGCCATTTCGGGCCTCCAGAGGGCCTTCAAGGGGGTGGGGAAGGCTGTTTTCACCCTCCCCAGATGCATAGAGAGGATTTGGAGCCAGGTGAGAAAGAAAAATGGGCCTACTGGGCCATTGTGTGCCAGGAGTGGGGGGGAGGGGGGTCGCGCGAGCATGCGCAGGGCGGGGCACATAGAATTATGGGTGTGGACATGTGTGTGAACCTCCCCTGCCCCCCCTCTTTCTGGCACGCGATGGCAAAAAGGTTAGCCATCACTTGCCTAGATGATGTAGATCCAACATCCAGATGGATCTTGTCAGATTTGAACACTGAGCCTTCTCTAACAAAATGAAATTCAATGTGGAGAAAAGTAAAGTCTTACACTTAGGCAAGAAAAAACAAAAGTACACATATAGACTGGGTGAAACCAGGCTTAATAGCACTAACTGTGAGAGGGATCTTGGAGTCTTTACTGGATAACCAGCTAAATATGAGCCAGCAGTGTGCGGTGGCAGCCAAAAAAGCCAATGCAATCCTAAATTGCATTAACAGAGGGGTACAATCAAGATCAAGGGAGGTACTAATACCACTCTATAAAGCCCTAGTAGGGTTGCCAGGTCTTGTTCCAAAAAATAGCGGACAAGCGGGGTGGGTGGTGGGGGAGGTTAAGTAGTAAAAAAATTAAAAAAAAATTACAATTAAATTATATATTTTCTTACAAACATTTTAACACGTATTAAAATAATCACTTCAAAACTTTACTTAAAATTCAAAACATCAAATATATTATAATCATATGTACAATATTAAATTACATTTTACTTTGCTGTCGTGTGTATTTTTTATTTGACTGCGCAGCTTTGATCAATTCTTTGTGTTTAAGGAATAATTCTTTAATTTCAGTACAACGTTGAGAAATATTAAAAAATATACAAAGTTCACTTCGAACTGATGGTACAAGCAGTCGGTTACGTTCGTCAGTCCACAAATTTCCCCGTGACGCTGAAAATTCGTTCAACGTTTGCATTTGATACCGGAATTGATGCACAATACTGGAACAGTTTCAGGAAACTCGGAGCTGGCTCTTTCTTGAAAAAATACGTCCACTTATCAAGGGATGAATCGCCCTGCAGATGCACATAAACTTTGGTGTATTTGCACACTCCTCTCTTTCGCTTTAAAGAATTCGAAATCTCGCCACTGTCACTCTCATCACTCGACGCCATTTTAGGTCAGTCGACACAAGCTACAATACATTTTAAAAATGTGAACTGTACATAATTTTATAATATATTTTTATTTTAATCTCATCATTAATTTTTTCGGAGAATCGAGTTCAATGGATATTCGATCTTTGTCTCATTCTAACTTACGAAAAAAAAAGACAAAACGCGATTCTCCTATCCTTATTCTCTTAGACTGTACAGCTTTAGATTACGTACCATTTCACCATAAAGCTTTTGAATAAAAAAAAATGTCCACTATTTTGTGAAAAAAAATAGTGAACATAATGTGAAAAAAGAGGACTGTCCGCTCAAATTGTGGACACTTGGCAAGCCTAAGTCCTAGTAAGACCACACCTAGAGTACCGTATCCAGTTTTGGTCACCACACTATAAAAAAAGATGTTGAGACTCTAGAAAAAGTGCAGAGAAGAGCAACCAAGATGATTAGGAGACTGGAGACCAAAATATATAAAGAATAGTTGCAGGAACTGGGCATGGCTAGTCTAATGAAGAGAAGGACCAGGGGAGACATGATAGCAGTCTTCCAATATTTGAGGGGCTGCCACAGAGAGGAGAGGGAGTTGAGCTATTTTCCAAAGCACCCGAAGGCCAGACAAGAAATAATGGATGGAAACTGATCAAGGAGAGATTCAACTGGAAATAAGGAGAAATTTTCTGACCACGAGAGCAATCAACCAATGGCACAGAAGTTTCCTTCAGAAGTTGTGGGAGCTTCATCACTGGAAGCTTTCAAGAAGAGACTGGACTGCCATGTGTCAGAAATGGTGTAGGCGGGGTCTCCTGCTTGGGTGGGGGGTTGGACTAGATGACCTACAACAGTGTTTCTCAACCTTGGTAGCTTGAAGATGGGTGGACTTCAACTCCCAGAATCCCCCAGCCAGCAGCGCTGGCTGGGGGATTCTGGGAGTTGAAGTCCACCCATCTTCAAGCTACCAAGGTTGAGAAACACTGACCTACAAGGTCCTACAAGGTCCCTTCCAACTCTGTCAATCTCTGTCAATTGCCTCCAACAACTGGGCTGCACACAAAACAGTAAAAAGGACAGGAACTTCCGAATATAAATCAATGCAAAGTCATCTGGGAGTGGAAAAGCTGAGAAATAAAGAACATCAACGCAGAGGATCTCAGAGAGACGAATGAACCTACTTCTGAAAGCGGCTTAACCCAATTAGCCCTTGCTTCCAAAACAGAACATACCTTCCAGTTGAAAGATGTCGCAACTCTACGCCGTGTGCCTTCTTAGCGCAGTAGGCAGCGCGTCAGTCTCATAATCTGAAGGTCCTGAGTTCGAGCCTCAGAGAGGGCAGAGTTTTTTTCCTTTTAAGGGAAGGGTGGAGGGAAGAGAGAATTTATTTTAGCAGCGTTTAAAAAAAAGTGAAATAAAATATCTCACTGGGGGGAAATTGCAGGACACAGGTCGAGGCTTCTAAAGGGAGTTTTGCAGGTTTTGGATTTAAGGGGCGGGGGTAGGAAGTTGCTGGGAGTCACACACAAACACACACACAGACACAAAGACAAACACTCAGAGAGGATTATTGGGATCTTGTGCAGGTTTTGCAATTTGGCTGCAAATAGTGTGAAAAAAAAGATGCAGCCACTTCCTTTAGATAACCCTGATAATAAGTAATTATTATTTAGATAATAAGACTATTAGTAGCCTTGACTATCACTAAGTGTTCTGTCTTTTTATTCTTGATGAATGTATTTTATTCTCCTTATGTACACTGAGAGCATATACACCAAAGACAAATCCAATTCATTCCATTCCATATTTTTATTCTATTCTATTCTATTCTATTCTATTCTATTCTATTCTATTCTATTCTATTCTATTCTATTCTATTATTCTAATTCTAATTCTATTCTATCCCATCCCATCCCATCCCATCCCATCCCATCCCATATTTTCTATTCTATTCTATTCTATTCTATTCTATTCTATTCTATTCTATTCTATTCTATTCTATTCTATTCTATTCTATTCCATTCTATTAGTCTAATTCTAATTCTATTCTATCCCATCCCATCCCATCCCATATTTTCTATTCTATTCTATTCTATTCTATTCTATTCTATTCTATTCTATTCTATTCTATTCTATTCTATTCTATTCCATTCTATTAGTCTAATTCTAATTCTATTCTATCCCATCCCATCCCATCCCATATTTTCTATTCTATTCTATTCTATTCTATTCTATTCTATTCTATTCTATTCTATTCTATTCTATTCTATTCTATTCTATTCCATTCTATTAGTCTAATTCTAATTCTATTCTATCCCATCCCATCCCATCCCATATTTTCTTTTCTATTCTATTCTATTCTATTCTATTCTATTCTATTCTATTCTATTCTATTCTATTCTATTCTATTCTATTCTATTCCATTCCATTCCATTCCATTCCATTCCATTCCATTCTATTCTATTCTATTCTATTATTCTAATTCTAATTCTAATTCTATTCTATCCTATCCCATCCCATCCCATCCCATATTTTCTATTCTATTCCATTCTATTATTCTAATTCTAATTCTAATTCTAATTCTAATTCTATTCTATCCTATCCCATCCCATCCCATCCCATATTTTCTATTCTATTCTATTCTATTCTATTCTATTCTATTCTATTCTATTCTATTCTATTCTATTCTATTCTATTCCATTCCATTCCATTCCATTCCATTCTTCTAATTCTAATCCCATCCCATCCCATCCCATTCCATATTTTCTATTCTATTCTATTCTATTCTATTCTATTCTATTCTATTCTATTCTATTCTATTATTCTAATTCTAATCCCATCCCATCCCATCCCATTCTATTTTATTCTATTCCCTATTCCATTCCATATCTCCTCTCCTCTCCTCTCCCCATTGGCTTTCTCATTACAATGCACTGACCAACGCATCTCGTGTGGAGTAAAGCTACGTAAACGGCAAAGCTTTATAACTGCCCGGCTAGCTCAGTCGGTAGAGCATGAGACTCTTAATCTCAGGGTCGTGGGTTCGAGCCCCACGTTGGGCGAGCAGCTTTTGCTTTGCTTTTTTAAAAAATAGTAGCCCTCTTTTTAAATAGCTTTTTAAAAAACAAACAAACAAAAAAAAAACACGCTTTAGCCGGGGCAGATCGCAAGAATAAACTGCCCTCGCTGCAATTCTTCAGCCCCAGTGATGTTTTACAAACAGGTGGACTTCATCTCTTTGATGATGGAGTGTTCAGCAAGGGAATTGAAAGGCTAAAACTGTAATGTTTTAGAGAATGAGTGGCAAACAAAATAATAATAATAATAAAAAGAAACCCTGGATCTAAGGATGGGGGACAAAAAAAAAAAACTTGTTAGCAGAGGATGGTTTCGATCCATCGACCT
This sequence comes from Pantherophis guttatus, assembly GCF_059756535.1. Taxonomy (NCBI): domain Eukaryota; kingdom Metazoa; phylum Chordata; class Lepidosauria; order Squamata; family Colubridae; genus Pantherophis; species Pantherophis guttatus. The sequence continues at coordinate 15,255,506 of NC_142066.1, forward strand.
CTGGGTTATGGGCCCAGCACGCTTCCGCTGCGCCACTCTGCTGTGGCTGAAATTCCTTCTGTTGAAACCCTTCAAATGATGCAGTTTCTGCTTGAGAGTATCTTAAATAAACAACAACAAAAAACCGAAACAAAACACAAAACCCTTTTTCTTACCTCTGAAACCCCTGAGAGGAAACAGCTTCGATTGTTTTCCTTACAGAGGTGAGGCAGTCAGAGGAAAATCAGAATGGAGGGAAGTGGGTGGTGGGTGGGTGGGGTGGGGATACGACCAAGCCCCTCCCCCTTTTTGGTTGCATTAATGTATGTCAATTAGTGTTCTATCAAAGTGACAATAAAGTTTGTTCTGTTCTGTTCTGTTCTGTTCTGTTCTGTTCTATGCCATGCCATGCCACTCCACTCCATTGCATTCCATTGCATTCCATTGCATTCCATTCCATTCCATTCCATTCCATTCAATCTTTTCTTTTCTTTTCTTTTCTTTTCTTTTCTTTTTTCTTTTCTTTTCTTTTCTTTTCTTTTCTTTTCTTTTCTTTTCTTTTCTTTTCCCTGTTCTGTTCTGTTCTTTTCCCTATTCTGTTCTGTTCTGTTCTATTCTATTCTAATCCATGCCATTTCATGCCACTCCACTGCATTCCATTCCATTCCCTCTTCTCTCATCTCTTCTCTCCTCTCATCTCCTCTTCTCTCCTCTCCCTCTTTCCTTTCCTTTCCCTTCCTTCCTTCCTGCTTTTCCTTTCTTACTTTCTCTCTCTTCCTTTAGTTTCCTTTCCTCCCCCTCCATCCGTCTGTTCCTCCCTCCCTCCCTCCTTTTTCTTTTCTTTTCTTTCTTACTTTCTCTCCCTCTTTCCTTTCCCTTCCTTCTTGCTTTTCTTTTCTTCCTTTCTCTCTCTTCCTCTCTTTTCCTCCACCACCCGCCCTCCTTTTTTCTTTTCTTTCCTACTTTCTCTCCCTCTTTCCTTTCCCTTCCTTCTTGCCTTTCTTTTCTTCCTTTCTCTCTCTTCCTCTCTTTTCCTCCACCTCCCTCCCTCCTTTTTTCTTTTCTTTCCTACTTTCTCTCCCTCTTTCCTTTCCTCCTCCCCCTCCCTCCCTCCTTTCTTTTCTCTCTTACTTACTGTCCCTCTTTCCTTTCCCTCCCTCCATCCTTTCCTGCTTTTCCTTTCTTCCTTTCTCTCTCTTCTTTTCCTTTCCTCCCCTTCCGTTCCTCCGTCCTTCCCTCCCTCCTTCCTTTTTCTTTTCATTTTTTAATTTCTCTCCCTCTTTCCTTTCCCTTGCTTCCTGCTTTCCCTTTCTTACTTTCCCTCTCTTCCTTCCCTTCCCTTTCCGTATTCAACCCCCTTTCCTTCCCTTGAATAGCCTCTGAATATCAATCGTTGTCCGCCATCTGCTGGTGGCCCGAAGAGTTGCAGCCTTTGGATAGCCATAGTTGAAATATGAATCCATAAGGCTGGTCCATATTGAGATCACAGATACGGTCCCCACAAGTTACAAGCGAGAGGTAACAGGGCATTGAAACTCTGACTAAGAGTGGGGATTTTCTTTTCTTTTCTTTCTTACGCTCCGTCTTACCTTTCCTTTTCCTTCCTTCCTTCCTTCCTTCCTTCCTTCCTTCCTTCCTTCCTTCCTTCCTTCCTGCCTGCCTGCCTGCCTGCCTGCTTTTCCTTTCCTTTCCTTCTTCAACCCCCCTTCCTTCCCTTGAATAGCATTTCTTCCTTCTTTCCTTTTTCTTTTCTTTCCTAATTTCTCTCTCTCCCTCTTTCCTTTCTTTTCTTTTCCTTTCCTACCCCTCCCTCCCTCCTTTTTCTTTTCTTTTCTTTCTTTCTTACTCTTCCTCTTTCCTTTCCCTTCCTTCCTTCCTTCCTGCCTGCTTTTCCTTTCTTATTTTCTCTCTCTTCCTTTCCTTTCCTCCCCCTCTGTCCCTCCCTCCCTCCCTCCTTCTTTTCTTTTCTTTTCTTTTCTTTTCTTTTCTTTTCTTTTCTTTCCTTTCCTTTCCTTTCCTTTCCTTTCCTTTCCTTTCCTTTCCTTTCCTTTCCTTTCCTTTCCTTTCTTACTTTCTCTCCCTCTTTCCTTTCCCTCCCTTCTTGCTTTTCCTTTCTTACTTTGCCTCTCTTCCCTTCCCTCTTCCTTTCCTTTCCTTTCCTTTCCTTTCCTTTCCTTTCCTTTCCTTTCTTACTTTCTCTCCCTCTTTCCTTTCCCTCCCTTCTTGCTTTTCCTTTCTTACTTTGCCTCTCTTCCCTTCCCTCTTCCTTTCCTTTCCTTTCCTTTCCTTTCCTTTCCTTTCCTTTCCTTTCCTTTCCTTCCCTTCCTTTCCCTTCCCTTCCCACTTCCCTTTCCTTTCCTTCTTCAACCCCCTCTTCCTTCCATTGAATAGCCTCTGAATATCAATCCTTTTCCGCCATCTGCTGGTGGCCTGAAGAGTTGCAGCCTTTGGATAGCCGTAGTTGAAATATGAATCTATAAGGCTGGTCCATGTTGAGATCAGAGATACGGTCCCCACAAGTTACAAGCAAGAGGTAACAGGGCATTAAACTCTGACTAAGAGTGGGGATGGGGCGAAGACTCAGTCGGGGATCCTGTGGCCCAGAAAATCAATTGGTTTCTCTAGGTAGTCTTCAACTTACATCCGTTTGTTTAGTGACAGTTCAAAGTTACAAGGGCAGTGAGGAAAGTGACTTATGACATTTTTCACACTTACAACCATTTGCAGTATCCTCATGGTCAGGTAATCAAAATTCAGACGCTTGGCGAGTGTCTCATATTTATGACGGTTGCAGTATCCTGCGGTCATGGGAACACTTTTTAAAATATTTTAATTCACCAGTGATTGAGATGCAGAGTTAAATTTTGAACTCTGTTGCTTGTTGTCTTCTCAATGCTGGGCTTTTTGGGAAGCCTCCCTCTCTCTCTTCCTCCTTTCTGCTTTTTGCAGATGTTGCCTTTCAATTCCTTTTTCCAAAATACTTTGCCATTCTAATTCAAAGTTTTCTTCCCTCCTCTCCCTGCCCCTCCCCAGAGAAAATAGGATTGGCGACCCTTTCTTTTCCTTTCCTTTTTTCTCATTTCCCCTTTCCCCCTTCCTTCCTTCTTTTTTCTTTTCCTTCTTACTTTCTCTCTCTCCCCCTTTTTTCCTTTCCTTTCCTACCCCTCCCTCCATCCCTTTTCTTTTCTTTCCTTTTTTCTCATTTCCCCTTCCTTCCTTCCTTCCTTCCTTCCTTCCTTCCTTCCTTCCTTCTTTTTTCTTTTCTTTCTTAATTTCTCTCTCTCCCCCTTCTTTTCCTTTCCTTTCCTACCACTCCCTCCCTCCCTCCTTTTTTTCTTTTTTTTCCTTTTTTCTCATTTCCCCTTCGTTCCTTCCTTCCTTCATTATTTTTTCTTTTCTTTGATACTTTCTCTTTCCCCCCCTTTCCTTTCCTTTCCTACCCCTCCCTCCCTCCATTTTCTTTTCTTTTCTTTCTTACTTACTCTCCCTCTTTCCTTTCCTTTCCTTTCCCTTCCTTCCTTCCTTCCTGCTTTTCCTTTCTTACTTTGCCTCTCTTCCTTTCCTTTCCTTTCCTTTCCTTTCCTTTCCTTTCCTTTCCTTTCCTTTCCTTTCCTTCCCTTTCCTTCCCTTCCCTTCCCACTTTCCTTTCCTTTCCTTCTTCAATCCCCTCTTCCTTTCATTGAATAGCCTCTGAATATCAATCCTTTTCCGCCATCTGCTGGTGGCCCGAAGAGTTGCAGCCTTTGGATAGCCATAGTTGAAATATGAATATAGAAGGCTCATCCATGTTGAGATCACAGATACGATCCCCACAAGTTATCAGCGAAATGTAACAGGGCATTAAACTCTGAGTAAGAGTGGGGATGGGGCGAAGACTCAGTCGGGGATCCTGTGGCCCAGAAAATCAGATTGTTTCTCTAGGTAGTCTTCAATTTACATCCGTTTGTTTAGTGACAGTTCAAAGCTACGATGGCAGTGAGGAAAGTGACTTATGACATTTGTCACACTTACAACCATTGCAGTATCCTCATGGTCAGGTAATCAGAATTCAGACGCTTGGCGAGTGACTCATATTTATGACGGTTGCAGTATCCTGCGGTCATGGGAACACTTTTTAAAATATTTTAGTTCACCAGTGGAAAATAGGATTGGCGACCCTTTCTTTTCCTTTCCTTTTTTCTTATTTTCCCCCCTTCCTTCCTTCTTTTTTCTTTTCCTTCTTACTTTCTCTCGCTCCCCCTTTTTTCCTTTCCTTTCCTACCCCTCCCTCCCTCCCTTTTCTTTTCTTTCTTTTTTTCTCATTTCCCCTTCCTTCCTTCCTTCCCTCCTTTTCTTTTCTTTATTTACTCTTCCTCTTTCCTTTCCTTTCCTTTCCCTTCCTTCCTTCCTTCCTTCTGCCTGCCTGCTTTTCCTTTCTTATTTTCTCTCTCTTCCTTTCCTTTCCTCCCCCTCAGTCCCTTCCTCCTTCTTTTCTTTTCTTTTCTTTTCTTTTCTTTTCTTTTCTTTTCTTTCCTTTCTTACTTTCTCTCCCTCTTTCCTTTCCCTTCCTTGTTGCTTTTCCTTTCTTACTTTGCCTCTCTTCCCTTCCCTCTTCCTTTCCTTTCCTTCCCTTCCCTTCCCTTCCCTTCCCTTCCCTTCCCTTTCCTTTCCTTTCCGTTCCGTTCCGTTCCTTTCCGTTCCTTTCCTTTCCTTTCCTTTCCTTTCCTTTCCTTTCCTTCTTCAACCCTCCTTCCTTCCCTTGAATAGCCTTCCTTCCTTCCTTCCTTTTCCTTTTCTTTCCTAATTTCTCTCCCTCCCCCTTTCCTTTCTTTTCCTTTTCTTTCCTACCCCTCCCTCCCTCCCTCCCTCCTTTTTCTTTCCTTTCCTTTCCTTTCTTTCTTCCTCTTCCTCTTTCTTTTCCTTTCCCTTCCTTCCTTCCTGCTTTTCCTTTCTTACTTTCTCTCTCTTCCTTTCCTTTCCTCACCCTCCGTCCCTCCTTTTTTTCTTTTCTTTTCTTTCCTTCCCTTTCCTTCTTACTTTCTCTCTCTTCCTTTCCTTTCCTCCCCTCCCCCCTCCTTTCCACTTTCTTTTCTTTTCTTTCTTACTTTCCCTCCCTCCCTCTTTCCATTCCTTCTTCCTTTTCCTTTCTTACTTTCTCTCCCTCTTTCCTTTCCTTTCCTTGTTGCTTTTCCTTTCTTACTTTGCCTCTCTTCCCTTCCCTCTTCCTTTCCTTCCCTTCCCTTCCCTTCCCTTCCCTTCCCTTCCCTTCCCTTCCCTTTCCTTTCCTTTCCGTTCCGTTCCTTTCCGTTCCTTTCCTTTCCTTTCCTTTCCTTTCCTTTCCTTTCCTTTCCTTTCCTTTCCTTCTTCAACCCTCCTTCCTTCCCTTGAATAGCCTTCCTTCCTTCCTTCCTTTTCCTTTTCTTTCCTAATTTCTCTCCCTCCCCCTTTCCTTTCTTTTCCTTTTCTTTCCTACCCCTCCCTCCCTCCCTCCTTTTTCTTTCCTTTCCTTTCCTTTTCTTTCTTTCTTCCTCTTCCTCTTTCTTTTCCTTTCCCTTCCTTCCTTCCTGCTTTTCCTTTCTTACTTTCTCTCTCTTCCTTTCCTTTCCTCACCCTCCGTCCCTCCTTTTTTTCTTTTCTTTTCTTTCCTTCCCTTTCCTTCTTACTTTCTCTCTCTTCCTTTCCTTTCCTCCCCTCCCCCCTCCTTTCCACTTTCTTTTCTTTTCTTTCTTACTTTCCCTCCCTCCCTCTTTCCATTCATTCTTCCTTTTCCTTTCTTACTTTCTCTCTCTTCCTTTCCTTTCCTTTCCTTTCCTTTCCTTTCCTTTCCTTTCCTTTCCTTTCCTTTCCTTTCCTTTCCTTCCCTTCCCTTCCCTTCCCGTCCCACTTTCCTTTCCTTTCCTTCTTCAACCCCCTCTTCTTTCCATTGAATAGCCTCTGAATATCAATCCTTTTCCGCCATCTGCTGGTGGCCCGAAGAGTTGCAGCCTTTGGATAGCCGTAGTTGAAATATGAATCTATAAGGCTGGTCCATGTTGAGATCAGAGATACGATCCGCACAAGATACAAGCGAAATGTAACAGGGCATTAAACTCTGAGTAAGAGTGGGGATGGGGCGAAGACTCAGTCGGGGATCCTGTGGCCCAGAATATCAGATTGTTTCTCTAGGTAGTCTTCAACTTACATCAGTTTGTTTAGTGACAGTTCAAAGCTACGATGACAGTGAGGAAAGTGACTTATGACATTTGTCACACTTACAACCATTGCAGTATCCTCATGGTCAGGTAATCAAAATTCAGATGCTTGGTGAGTGTCTCATATTTATGACGGTTGCAGTATCCTGCGGTCATGGGAACACTTTTTAAAATATTTTAGTTCACCAGTGGAAAATAGGATTGGCGACCCTTTCTTTTCCTTTCCTTTTTTCTCATTTCCCCTTTCCCCCTTTCCTTCCTTCTTTTTTCTTTTCCTTCTTACTTTCTCTCGCTCTCCCTTTTTTCCTTTCCTTTCCTACCCCTCCCTCTCTCCCTTTTCTTTTCTTTCTTTTTTCTCATTTCCCCTTCCTTCCTTCCCTCCTTTTTCTTTTCTTTTCTTTATTTACTCTTCCTCTTTCCTTTCCTTTCCCTTCCTTCCTTCCTTCCTGCCTGCCTGCTTTTCCTTTCTTATTTTCTCTCTCTTCCTTTCCTTTCCTCCCCCTCTGTCCCTCCCTCCCTCCTTCTTTTCTTTCCTTTCCTTTCCTTTCTTACTTTCTCTCCCTCTTTCCTTTCCCTTTCTTCTTGCTTTTCCTTTCTTACTTTGCCTAGCTTCCCCTTTTTTCCTTTCCTTTCCTACCCCTCCTTCCCTCCTTTTTCTTTTCTTTTCTTTTTTCTTTTCTTTATTTACTCTTCCTCTTTCCTTTCCTTTCCTTTCCCTTCCTTCCTTCCTGCCTGCCTGCCTGCCTGCCTGCTTTTCCTTTCTTATTTTCTCTCTCTTCCTTTCCTTTCCTCCCCCTCTGTCCCTCCCTCTTTCTTTTCTTTCCTTTCCTTTCTTACTTTCTCTCCCTTTCCTTTCCCTTCCTTCTTGCTTTTCCTTTCTTACTTTGCCTCTCTTCCCTTCCCTCTTCCTTCCTTCCTTCCTTCCCTTCCCTACCCTACCCTTCCCTTCCCTCTTCCTTTCCTTTCCTTTCCTTTCCTTTCCTTTCCTTTCCTTTCCTTTCCTTTCCTTTCCTTTCCTTTCCTTTCCTTCCCTTCCCTTCCCTTCCCTTCCCTTCCCTTCCCTTCCCACTTTCCTTCCCTTTCCTTCTTCAACCCCCTCTTCTTTCCATTGAATAGCCTCTGAATATCAATCCTTTTCCGCCATCTGCTGGTGGCCCGAAGAGTTGCAGTCTTTGGATAGCCGTAGTTGAAATATGAATCTATAAGGCTGGTCCATGTTGAGATCACAGATACGGTCCCCACAAGTTATCAGCGAAATGTAACAGGGCATTTAAACTCTGACTAAGAGTGGGGATAGGGCGAAGACTCAGTCGAGGAACCTGTGGCCCAGAAAATCAAATTGTTTCTCTAGGTAGTCTTCAACTTAGAACAGTTTGCTTAGTGACAGTTCAAAGTTGCAAAGGCAGTGAGGAAAGTGACTTATGACATTTTCCACACTTACAGCCATTGCAGTATCCTCATGGTCAGGTAATCAAAATTCAGACACTTGGCAACTGACTCATATTTATGACGGTTGCAATATCCTGTGGACAGGTGAACAATTTTTGAGACCTTTGGACAAGCAAAGTCAATGGGGAAGCCGGATTCACTTAACAACCATGTTACTAACTTAACAACCGCATCGATTCACTTCTCAACTCTGGAAAAGAAAGATCATAAAATGGGGGACAAAACTTAACAAATGTCTCACTTAACAACTGAAATTTTGGGCTCCGCTGTCGTCATATGTCAAGGACTATCTGTTTCACTGACCATATCTCAAAGATGTTATGGCTAGAATGTTGACCTAACAGGAAGTGCTAAATATTATTATGGTCAGATAGATATGTTAATCTAAAATTTTCTTTCTTTCTTTTTAATAAGTTTTTTATTCTTTATTTTTTTTACAAACATACCATTGGGTGAACGGTGTGGTACCGGAGTGCCTTATATTTTAGTACAAATAGAATAATATTCTTCATTTTTAATACAATTGACTATTTTATAAAGTTTTAATAATAGTACATATATTTTGTTGAATTATAATCTTTCCTTCTTTGATTATTCGATATTTTAGTACGTTATTTTTATACCAATCTACAAATTCTAAATGTCACTCCTCTTACTACAAATAAAATATTAATAATCATGTTTGCTGTGTTTGACAAACTTATATACCCTGTTTCCCCGAAAATAAGACATCCCCTGATAATAAGCCCAATCGGTTTTTTGAGCACATGCGCTAAAATAAGTACCTCCTGAAAATAAGCCCTCTCCAAAAATATTTAAATACATGTGCAGCTGGTCCCTGCCATTTCCTCTGGTTTCCTCCATGCGCCCCAAAATAATAAGATCTCCCCAAAAATGAGGCCAAGTGCTTATTTTGTGGTTCAAAAAAAAAATTAAGACAGGGTCTTATTTTCGGGGAAATATGGTAGTTCTAATAGTCGTACACAGATTTATATTTAATTGTAATCTTCCATTGTTTATGCCCTTTCTAACTTTTTAGTCATGCCACTATTATCACATTTTACTACAAATACTACAAATAAAATAATATTCATCATATTTACGTTTGACAAGTTATATAATTCTAATACACATTTTTGTTAAATTATACTCGTTATCTTGTTCAATATTTCCGTCTATTGTTTTTATGTCAGTCAAATTCCACATATCGTTCCTTTTACTACAAATAGAATGTTGGTAATCATATTTGTTATATTTAACCAACTTACATAGTTCTACTAATAATACATATATTTATGTTAAATTATAATCTTCGACTGTTTAATTATTCAATATTTCAATATATTGTTTTTATAGCCATCACCATATGGTTCAAACATTTTCAAAATTACCATCATTAAGATTCTAGCTTCCCTTCTTGTTATTAATTCACTTTGTAATGTAAAAATATATATTCCATTAATTCCCCTTTCTCTAACTTCCAACCCTCTTTTAACTTATCTCACTATTGTTTTTTTTTTAAAATGTTCCCTTTTTTAAAATCTAAGCTAAAATCTAAAATTTTCTAATGTCACCTGCCTTTGTCTTGCTTTTAAATAAGCAAACATATATAACCCTGGTTTAGCTTTGCTTAGGTGGGCTCAGTAAAGTATTAAAAGCTTTGCTCGGAATCCAGAATATAGTGTATTATTGCTTGAAGGCATTGTTGGAAGAAATGTCCATCTGGTTCAGTTCCAAGCTGGGAGAAAGACACTGGAAACATGGAGGCTGGTTGGAAAGATGGTTTAATGATGAAGCAGAAGCACATGGGTTTTGGGCAGCTGACCACAGGGAGATGAGAGTGGTGGGCAGTGATGAAAAACCCCCAGTTCGGACCGGATCACCTGAACCGGTAGTAATGGAGGCGGGTGGTTCAGAGAACCGGTAGCAAAAATCCCTGCCCGCCACTCCCAGCTGAGCCGCACAATTATCAGAGGCTTTTTCTTTTAATTTTTAAAAGCATTTTTTCTACAACCTCTTCGGCCGAAAAACTGCTTTTAAAAGTAAAAAAAAAAAGCCTCTGATGATCGCGCGGCTCAGCTGGGGTCATCAAAGGTATCGTCAGCTGATGATCCCAGCTGAGTTGCCTGATCGGCAGAGGCTTTTTTTCTTTTAAAAGCCTCTGACAATCCAAGCTGAGTTGCCTGATCGGCAGAGATTTTTTTTCTTTTAAAAGCCTCTGACGATCCAAGCTGAGTTGCCTGATCGGCAGAGATTTTTTTTCTTTTAAAAGCCTCTGACGATCCAAGCTGAGTTGCCTGATCGGCAGAGACTTTTTTTCTTTTAAAAGCCTCTGACGATCCAAGCCGAGTTGCCTGATTGGCAGAGGTTCTTTTTCTTTTAAATGTCTCTGACGATCCAAGCTGAGTTGCTTGATCGGCAGAGGTTTTTTTTCTTTTAAATATCTCTGATGATCCAAGCTGAGTTGCCTGATCAGCAGAGGCTTTTAAAAGAAAAAAAGCCTCTGCCGATCAGGCAACTCAGCTGGGATCGTCAGAGCCTTTTGAAAGCATTTTTTTACAACCTCTTTGCTGAAGAGGTTGTAGAAAAAATGGTTTTAAAAGAAAAAAAAAATTGGCCACGCCCACCCAGTCACATTACCCCCCCAAACCACACCCACAGAACTGGTAGTAACAAATTTTAGATTTCACCACTGGTGGCGGATATTTATACCTTCTCTTCAGCTTTGCACTTGAGCTTCCTGTTCCTGTGCAAGAACATGGGCACAGATTTTTCGTCGGGCCCTGAAAACCCATTTATTTCAACTAGCTGGGCTAGCCTGAGTCAAATTTTAAATGGATTTTAAATTGGAATGTTTTAATTACGGCCAAAATTATTTAATTATTTTAAACAGTTTTTAGGTTTTGTATGTATGTCTTGTTTTTACTTTGGCTGTTCACCGCCCTGAGTCCTACATTGGAGAAGGGCGGTATAGAAATTTAAACAAATAAATAAATAAATAAATAAAACATGTATTCTATTGGCTGTTGTCAGACTCCCATGGTGTCATGTACAAATTCTAGGAGTTAGTCTGAGCTACGTTTGATTGAAGTTTGGGCTGATGCAATGAAGGGGCTTAATGGGCAATTCCTATTGTGGTTGAAGGCTAATCCTACCTTTGTTGGATCTTGGGTGATGGTATTTGTTTATGACTAGACCTAGCTATTTCTTTATCTCTTAAGTGCTGACATCTGCTGAGGGCTATTAAGAAAGGTGGCGGCTGCTTTCCAAGAGCACGTTTCTCCATTTCTCATCCAGGGAAATATAATATTCTGCCTTTTTACTATTTCTCAAAATATTTGGTTCTTCTAGGAGAGTGCTAACTTTCTACAGCATGTAAATAACATTTTGTGTATCTTTAAACCCCATATTTTGGACACGACACAATGGTTTCTCTTCCCTATCTAATTTACCTGACAAAATTACAAAAGGCAAGGGTTTCATCGGGATATATTTATTTTCACCTGGGGAAAGAAATACAGTATTTCCTTAATATGTATCCTTAAACCTTCATGCCATTAGGAATTGTCCATTAAAATAATTGCTCAACTCATATGCATCTTCTAATTTAGTTGGAAGTGACATGAAGAGTTTGGTAAGGATTGTATTATCACCTTCGATGGCAAAATTTAATTAGTCATTAATTTTAATGAATTAGTCAGTGGTTTTTAAGGGGTAGGAAAGTCACTCAACTCCCTATAAAGAATCACAATTGGTTCTTTCTAACGTTTATCGTGATAGTGGCCAGTTCTTTTTTTTTTTATTACTATTGAATACCCAAACAGAACAACTTAATTAAATCATATGGAAAATGTCTTGCTGAAAAATTAATTTAACCCCTCCACCAGGGGTGAAATCTAAATTTTTTTGCTACCAGTTCTGTGGGTGTGGCTTAATTAGTGGGCGGGGCTTGGTGGTAAGGTGACTGGGTGGGCGTGGCCAAGTCAATGTCACTTCTTCGCCCTTTTTTAACCTACAAAACACAACACAACACAATTGGCTCACCCACAATGTAAAAGCAGCTGTGCTAGACCCAAAATGGCCCCTGCAACAAGCAGGAACCTCACACAGCCACAAAAAGCCCAAAAAACCAACTTTCACACTTTACACACACAAAATTCCACATACAGCTTTGTGAGATTTTGTGTGTTTGTGTAGTTAGAGTGAAACACTACAGAAACACACTAAATCTCAGAAAGCTGCACAAATTTTATTTTATTTTATTTTTATTTTTATATAAAAGCAGCTAAATTTAAAACTTCCTAAACTTTAAATGGCTAGGTCTAAAAAAAGAACAACTAAAAAAAACCCCAATTAACTATTTTTTTAAAGCTCCCAAAGGGGAAAAAAACTTACTCAAAAAACAGGGGTCTCCAACCTTGGCAACTTTAAGACTTGTGGACTTCAACTCCCAGGATTCCTCAGCCAGCTTTGCTGGGAGTTGAAGTCCACAAGTCTAGGCAGGAAGGCAGGCAGGCAGATAGAGCTGCTCACCGATGAGCTTGATTGCAGGCAGGGAGATTCAGTTGCTTGCTGATGCAATGGTTTGCAGGTATTACAGCAAGCGAAGCAAGGCAGGCGTTGCGACCAGCAGCTAAGGTAAGCAAGCTGGAAGCTGGAGGGGGGCTGCCCTCCACCCATAAAATCCCCATCAAGTTTTAAGGCAAAAGACAAATTCAGTTGAGTTTGTTTATACTTTATTACCTACATAGATAATGTATTTCCTAATAGTTTACTTTTCAGTATACTAATTGAATTTGAACACTAATGTAACTGTTTGAAATGTTTGTGTAGCTTCATCCGATTATTCATTCATTCCTGTATATGAAAATGACTGCACATACACATCCAATCGGTATTCGCTTGTTCAAAATTCAATCTTGTTCTTTTTTTTTATTTCTTGTGTACTAAATGCTCTCTAGTGTTGAGCTCAGGCCTCCATATAATTATATAGATTTTGGGGGTGAAGATGCATCCCAATAAGCCAGCACCGGAAGACAGGATTGAGAAGATCTCCACAGCCACCATGTATTTCCCTTTGGTGCTCAGGTAGGTGGGGACAAAAGTCAGCCAAACACTGCAGAAAACCAACATGCTGAAGGTGATGAACTTGGCTTCATTAAAACTGTCTGGTAACTTCCTGGCCAGGAAGGCCACAGTGAAGCTGAGAAGAGCCAAGAGTCCCATGTAGCTCAAGACACAGTAAAACATGGTGATGGAGCCTTCATGACATTCGACTATGATTTCTCCAAGGAGGGTCTCCATGTCCAAATCTGGAAATGGAGGAGAAGTACTCAGCCAAACAACACAAATAGTTACTTGAATGAAGGAACAGAACCAGATAATAGAATAGGCCAACTTTTGCCCCACCCATTTGTGAAATAGGCTTCCTGGCTTTGATGCTAGGAATGCTATAATGACCGTGATGGTTTTGGCCAATATAGAAGAAATCGCAACAGAGAAGGTGATGCCAAATGTTGTTTGTCGGAGGAGACAGGTCGCCCTATTGGGCTTTCCAATGAACAGAAGTGAGCAGAGGAAACAGAGAAAGAGGGAGACAAGTAGAAGGTAGGTGAGGTTGCGATTGTTGGCTTTGACAATGGGTGTGTCCCGTTGCTTAATGAAGATTGTAAACACCAAAGCTGTAACTAGGGAAAAAAGAAGAGACAGAGACACCAGAGTAATGCCCAGTGGCTCTTCAAAGGAGAGGAAATTCAGTGTCTTTGGAACACACTCATTGTGAGCTTTGTTTGGAAATTGATCCTCTGGACAACGATCACAATTCTCCATGTCTGAAAAGAAGAGTTTTTGAACAGAATCAAACTTATTCCAAGTTTCAGAGTCGCTTGTCTGGAACATCTCTGCAATCTGACCCATTCCTTAAAACTTTCTCTAGCTGTCTTATTTCAATCTGCAATCTCTCATCTATCTATCTATCTATCTATCTATCTATCTATCTATCTATCTATCTATCTATCTATCATCTCTGTCTGTCTGTCTGTCTGTCTATCATCTCTCCCTCTCCCTCTCTCCCCCCTCTCTCCATCAGTGGTGGATTTCAAATTTTTTTACTACCAGTTCTGTGGGCGTGGCTTGGTAGGTGTGGCCTGGCTTGGTGGGCATAGCTTGGTGGGCATGGCAGGAAAAGGATACTGTAAAATCTCCATTCCCACCCCACTCCAGGGGAAGGATACTGCAGAATCCCTATTTCCTCCCGATCAACTGGGACTCAGGAGGCAGAGAATAGATGGGGGCAGGGCCAGTCAGAGGTGGTATTTGCCGGTTCTCCGAACTACTCAAAATTTCTGCTACCGGTTCTCCAGAACTGGTCAGAACCTGTTAAAACCCACCTCTGCTATCCATCCATCCATCCATTCCTCCATCAGTCTATCTATCTATCTATCTATCTATCTATCTATCTATCTATCTATCTATCTATCTGATATAGATTAACAGAGATTAACAGTTTTATAGCCCTCTTTCAATGAAATCAGGATGGCTCAAGGATACCATCCCTGAGAGATGCTCCTTTCTTTTTAATGTTTCAGGTAAAGGTAAAGGTTCCCCTCGCACATGTTAGCTAGTTGTTCCCAATTCTAGGGGGTGCTGGTCATCTCTGTTTCAAAGCCAAGGAGCCAGCGCTGTCCGAAGACGTTTCCATGGTCATGTGGCCGGCATGATTAAACACCAAGGGTGCATGGAACGCTGTTATCTTCCCACCAAAAATGGTCCCTATTTTTCTACTTGCATTTTTTAGGTGCTTTCCAACTGCTAGGTTGGCAGAAGCTGGGACAAGTAATGGGAGCTCTCCCTGTTCCGCGGCACTAGAGATTCGAACTGCTGAACTGCCGACCTTTCGATCGACAATCTCATTGTCTTAGCCACTGAGCCACCGCATCCACCATGTTAATTAACACCATTTTAATGTTTAGCGGCCATTAAAATAAACATCTTCAGTATCTGATTTTGTTATTCAAGCTAGGACATGGTGGAACACCCTGGCGTGAAATGCATCAATGAATCAAGAAATAATATTGAAGAGATTATTTTTAACTTGGCTGCAGAAATAAACTTTCAGACAAAGTTCCATTGAGGTGCTATGAATCTTACCCATTTGTCTGGAGATCATCTTTTCTGGACACGGAGCGCAAGCATAGCAGCAAAATTTCCGCCCTTCGATCTTGTCCTTTCTTTTTCCAAGAGGACAAGGATCATTACATAATGAGAGAGGTGGTAGCTATCCCCAAATAAAGAAAGTAGTCAGTATTAACCTTTTTAAAAGCAATTTTTTCCTTCTTAGATATTTTGTCAGAGGGCTGAGAAAATATCTACAAGACCTCTCACATCCTGGACATAAACTACTTCAACTTCTCCCTTCAAGATGCCACTATAGAGCATTGCATGCCAAAACAACTAGACGCAAAGACAGTTTTTCCCCCTCATGCCATCATTCTGCTAAACACCTAACTACAACAGTACTGTCTTATGCCTAAGGTTATTTATCCACATAGTAGGTGTGCGCTGGGCAGCTGATCTTCCGGTTTCAGGTGCGCATATGTGCACTGGCCACCTGGTCTTCCAGTTTCTGGCACGCATGTGTAGCCTGTGCACATGCATGCACCGGAAACAGGAAGAGTAGCCGCCCGGAGCACTCTTTCAGTTTCAGGCAGTGGTGAAATCTGAACCGGTTTACTACTGGTTCGCTGGCTGCACATGCGCGCTGTGCACCAAATGCGAGGTGCGGGCGTGCACGCACAGCACACACCAAAAGGAGCCTTGGGAAGGTAAGTAGAACCTAAGTGTGTGATCGGCTGTGGCGCGCGATCGTCAGAGTCTTTTTAAAAACTTTTAAAAGCACTTTTTAACAACCTATTCGGGCGAATTGGTTGTAAAAAAATGTTTTAAAAAAGTAATAAAAGGCTCTGACGATCACAGCTGAGGCGCGCGATTGTCAGAGCCTTTTTTTAAACCTTTAAAAGCAGGAAGTAATGACACCCGGGCGGATGGGCAGAGCCTCGCACCACCATTGGTACCGGTTCTCCGAACCACCTGCCACAATCGCTACCAAATCGCCGGATCAGGTCCGAACCGGGAGCATTTCACCCCTGGTTTCAGGGGCTCCCGCGTGCGTGAAGACCAGCTGGCTGGCGTGCTGGAACCTAGAAGAACAATGGGTGACGGCTCGCGTGCCTGGCGAGATGGATCTATGTGCCACTTCCGGCATGCGTGCCATAGGTTTTGCCATCACGGATCCATATCACTTTGTTGATTGTGACTTCCCACCTTGTTAGATCTTTTCTAAACATATCTTTTCTTTTATGTACATGGAGAGCTTATACACCAGAGACAAATTCCTTGTGTGTCCAACCACCCTTGGCCAATAAAGAATTCTATTCTCAGGAGTGAAGCTTTAGATACCAATACTTCCTTCAGATCTGCAGCCTACATCTGTTATTCTCCGAATTCAGTAGGAGGAAAATGCATCTTTTGGCACAGGTTTGGAAATTATTATTAGAATATTTATCATTAAACAGTTCAATAATACATCCAGGGGTCGGATTCAGCCGGTTCAGACCAGTTCAGATGAACCAAATGCTAATTTTATATCTGGTTCGCCGAACCGGTAGTTGCAAGGACTAGCTGGCCCCTTTCCTCCCAGGAGTCTCCACACGGCCCGTTTTAGATGCCAGGTAAGTGTAGCGCCCATCCGGAGGCTGTAGAAGAGTGAAAAACAAGCCTTCCGGAAGTACTGGAAGTCTGGAAATGGGCCTGTTTCTGGCCTCCAGAGCCTGGGGAAGGCCGTTTTCGCCTTCCCGGAGGCTCGAGGAAAGCATCCGAAGCCTGAGGAAGATGAAAACTCTCTCCCCACCATGGTGCAGGAGGCCGAGTAGGCCACACCCACCATGGCCACACCTACCCAGCAAGTGGGTACAGAACCGGTTGCTAAAATTTTTGAATCCCATCCCTGAATACATCTGCTTTTGCACACCTTTGCCATAGATGGAGTGAAATGGATTTGGGGCCTATGGTACGTGAAAAGCGGTGTATATGAAATTGGTCCTTTTAGCTCATGTTAATGATATGGTACCTGAGTGAATTCATGATGCCACTGGATTTTGTCTGGGTGAATGAGGAAGGATTTTCCTGGAGGAGCTTGTGGATCTATTTCTCCAACTGGGATGTTGACATAAGAGTTGTTTGGGAAAGTGACCAGGTTTACAATGTCAAATCCAGCTTGTAATGTTCCATCTTCGTTTAATTTAATTTCATCTCCAGCATTGTTATTGAAGGCAATTCTCTGCAGAAATGGGTGGAGCTTGCAGGAAAAAAAGAGGGTAAGGTTTAAAGAGAAAAAGATACACTTCCTAATGGTTTCAAATAACACCCGTTTTTAACAGTTGGAACAGACTGGAACAGTTTAATTGTAGTTTAACAGACTGGAACAGTTTAATTGTAATTATTGGACCCTAATCCGTGCTAGATACTAAATCTGCGTGCTAGTTCATTTCCGACTCTAGGGGGCAGTGCTCATCTCCGTTTCAAAGCTGAAGAGCCAGTGCTGTCCGAAGATATCTTCTTGGTCATGTGGCTCGCATGACTCAATAGTGAAGGTGCACGGAGCGCTGTTACCTTCCCACCAAAGTGGTCCCTATTTTTCTGCTTGCATTTTTTACGTGCTTTCGAACTGCTAGGTTGGCAGAAGCTGGGACAAGTAACGGGAGCTCACCCCATTACTCGGTCCTTCTGCTGACTTTCTGCTGACCTTCTGCCAAATGGCTGAACTGCCGACCTTCTGATCGACAAGCTCAGTGTCTTAGTCATTGAGCCACCGCGTCCCCCTCATTAGAATAGACATACCCAATTCCTGCAACCTTAATTCATAGTTTTTAGCCTGCAGTCCCCTAATCATCTTTGTTGCTCTTCTCTTTCTTTCTTTCCTCAAGTCCTGACACTGTGCTGTAACCAGGGGTGGGATTCTGCCAGTTCGGATGAACCATAACTCAGACGATCAGCTGTGCCCGACCGCTTGTCCCTGCACTATACCGACCAATATTTCCTTTGTTTGAAGCCCAGCTGATAGGTGCGGTAGAGCGGATTGCCACACCTCAGCTGTTTTACTCACCGGAGCTGCAGTAGAAGTTAATTTTTAGAGCTGTTTTCAAACACACTGCACACATATTTGGCGCGTGTGTGAGTGGAGTGTGTATTTGGTGCACGTGCGTTCAGCGAACTGGTTGTTACCCTGGTTGAATCCCACCACTGGCTGTAACTATGAAGAATCTTTAAAAAAAATACATTGAGAAAGAGGAAATCTTACCTGCCAGGCTTCTATTGTCTTTGATCGCACTTGATCTCTGTCCTTCGGTATGTTCTGATGTGTCCTAACTGTGTGAGCAGCATGTAAGGCTTGAGCCAAAGTATAGACGGCATTGTAGATACTGTAACTATGACTAAGCAGGCTGGTTTCAAAGAAGGGTGCAAGAAGGTCATCTAGTCTTTCTTTTCCAGTACATTCATCATCTTCAGAGGCATTTTTATGTGTTACTGAGCAGCCAAAAGCTTGCTTCCAGACATCTCTAATGAAGCCATCTTGATTCGCCCTGGAAGGGGTGACGGCCTGTATATATTGTTGGAAACCTGGAAGCTCCTTTTTGCTAATTGAGAAGGAAATGGCCCCATGGAACATTTGCATATCAAGACTCTTTTGTATGGAATGTAAGGTGAAATCATTTTGGGCCATCGCGATCCACACTTTCCGTGTGGAAACTTCCTGTGAGAAATGAGAAGCTGTCAGAGGAAAAAGTCTGGTCACCACTAGTGCAGAGGCCAGCCACATAAAGACTATATTTTCTCCATGTATGATAATTGCATTTGTGGTTTTCTCTGTGAACACGGTGACGTGCCTCACCGTTCGTTCAAGCATTTCAAAGAGTTCATAGAAATGGAAGTTTCTGTCAACCCTTTCGGTGAATTCGGAGCAGATTTCATTTTGCGAGAGCAGGGGTTCCATAATTTGGATGAAATGTTCCCCATGTTTGTCATCTGCAATGACAAATCCTACCCATTTCCATCCAAAGTACAGGAAGAGCTGTACTAAACCCTCGTACTGGAGAGCTTCATCGGGGGCCATGCGATAAAAAGGCGGGAAACGTGATTCATCAGTCGCTGCCAATTGAAATGAGCCATAGGAAATCTAAAGGAAAGAAAGGAGGAATGAGAGAAAGAGAGAATGGCAGAGAAAGATACATTCCTTTTTTTATTGATTGAAACCACTTTATTTAAAAAAAATATGGATGCTTAATATTTTTATTATGTTTAAAGATCTCCCAAAAAGGGAGATATCCTTTTTGAATCTTATATGTCTTCTCTCTCTCTCTCTCTCTCTCTCTCTCTCTCTCTCTCTCTCTCTCTCTCTCTCTCTCTCTCTCTCTCATCTATCATCTCTCTCTCTCTCTCTCTCTCTCTCTCTCTCTCTCTATCTCTATCTCTATCTCTATCTGTGGTGGGTTGCCCCCAGTTCGCACTGGTTCACCCACTGACCCCAACATCATCAAAGCGCTTCTGCGTGAGCGAAGTGAGCATGCACGTGTGGCCCCGCTGCAAACCAGTAGTAAAAGTAAGTAGAACCCACCCCTGATCTATATCTATATCTATATATCTATATATCTATATGTCTATGTCTATGTCTATCTATGTCTATGTCTATGTCTATGTCTATGTCTATGTCTATGTCGATATTTATTTATTTTTTATTTATTTATTTATTTATTTATTTATTTATTTATTTATTTATTTATTTAAACTTATATACCGCCCTTCTCCCCAGGGGGACTTAGGGCGGTGGACAGCCAGAAATTAAAACACATATAGTACAAAAGTTAAGAGAAAACTGAGGCATTACCAATTTAAAATCCCAAATCTACAAAATCAAAAAATTCCCAATTTAAAACCCAAAAACCAATAAAATTAAAAGATTAAAAATCCCCATTAAAACCATTTAAGCTAAGATTATATATATATATACCCTGAAAATAAGACCCTGTCTTATATTGTTTTGAACTCTGAAATAAGTACTTGGCCTTATTTCCATGAGTTCAAGAACCCGATTGGCAGGGGTGAAATGCTCCTGGTTTGGACCGGATCGCCTGATCTGGTAGTGATGGAGGCGGGTGGTTTAGAGAACCGGAAGCAAAAATCCCTGCCCCCCCCATTGCCCAGCTGATCTGTGCAATCATCAGAGGCTTTTTTTTTTATTTTTAAAAGCATTTTTTCTACAGCCTCTTTGGCTGAAAAAATGCTTTTAAAAGTAAAAAAAAAAGCCTCTGATGATCGCGCGGCTCAGCTGGGATCATCGGAGGCTTTTAAAAGCATTTTTTCTACAACCTCTTTAACCGAAGAGGTTATAGAAAAAATGTTTTTAAAGGGAAAAAAAAGCCTCTGCTGATCAGGCAAGTCAGCTGGGATCGTCAGAGGCTTTAAAAAAAAAGCCTCTGCCAATCAGGCAAGTCAGCTGGGATCATCAGATGCTTTAAAAAAAAATAAGAAAGCCTTTGCCGATCAGGCAAGTCAGCTGGG
Organism: Pantherophis guttatus; assembly: GCF_059756535.1. Taxonomy (NCBI): domain Eukaryota; kingdom Metazoa; phylum Chordata; class Lepidosauria; order Squamata; family Colubridae; genus Pantherophis; species Pantherophis guttatus. Next base: position 15,275,719 of record NC_142066.1, read on the forward strand.
ATCGTCAGAGGTTTTAAAAGCGGTTTTTTTACAACCTCTTCACCCTCAGTATGGAAGGGATTGCCACTCTCGAATTGGCCTTTTTAATCACACCAGATGCTGTTTTAGGACCTCTTTCCAGAGCACAATACCATAGTCTTTTGAGACTGAAGGTTGCCAATGCATGCTTAAAATGTATGAACTGAAATATCAGTGAGACAGTTAATGACAGGTAGCATAAGCCTTCAGATTCAAACAACTATGCCCTCAGATTCTGTATGTCTTGATTATTCTTATGGAAAGCAGCGATATACTGAAGAGAAACATGGATTAATTAAGGTCCACTCTTTGCCCTAATTTCTTTACTTCGCTTCACTCTTAATTTCTTTACTGATAAATCATCAAATTGCCTCTTGAAGGGGAAATCAAAAGCAGACAATCTGTGCGATTGTCCTAATTTTGAGATCTTTAGTTATGGCTCCAACCTGTGGGATCTTGAAAAGCTGCAAAATTTCTGCCATGCGTATGGAAGTTTCGGGGCTCATCCCTCCGATGATTCCCACAATTTTCTTTTCAGTCCCGCAAATATAGTTAGGGACAATTTTATGCAACTTAAAAAGCAGGTCCAGAGTGGTACGATAGGTCATTAGTGCATCGGAGTAGCTGTCATAGATGTGGAATCCTAGAGTGATGTTGGGCAAGATGTCGGGATCCTTGTTGATCTCTTTCACGGCAAACACTAAAGCCAAGACGTGTTGATAGAACTTGGTTATCACACTGCAAATAAAGTGACTTGCTTCAAAAGAGAATTGTGCTATGCATTATGCCACTAAGGAAAAGATATCCAGTGGAGAAAAAAAACCCCACAGGAAATGTGTTTTGATTTTGCTTTCCTAGACTGCCCTTGTATTGTGTATATTAGAGATCTAGCTTCCAACAATTTGTCTCTTCAGAATCAAGATTGATATCTTTATATGAAGTATTTAATTGTGTACCCCTTAACAGATATTTCAACTGCAATACCAAAAGTACACAAAAGGAAAAGGCTTCAGCGTGAATATAAAGTCATGAGTTCCCTTTGGAATAATTGGAGAAACCATGACAGATTTTATAGAAGGATGGCATGATAACATTCCTGAAATATCTGAATAGCTGCCATGTAGAAGAGAATTCTTACAAAAGAATTCTCATTTTTCCTACCCTTAGAAAGGAGCGTTTCTTGTCATATTATACTTTCCATGCATGTTTTAGTCCTTAATAAACCTATTGTTCAATCCACAATTACAAAAATGTTCGCCTCATAACGATAAGTCGCTCCTGCACAAACAGATCAGGAGCATTTCGTTTTGCCCTTTGAAATGAAACAAAATTATTGATGAAGTTAATCACTAATTGTTCAGAAGATAAGCCCCAAACTCTGAAGTTACTCAGTTGGAAGAAATGGAATGGGATGATTTTTTCAATTAGATGTCTTTTTAATTTACTATAGAAATAATCTAAGATGAGTAGAACAAATTTGTGAGGAAATATTACAGAAGATCTTATTGTTAAAGAAGGTGAAGCTGAAGAACATAGCCATATGTTATAAATTTATTTTTTCCTTCTATACTCCAATTCCTTCTTAATTCTTCCTTAAAGGAAGATTGTGAGTAGCCCAAATTTCTTTTTTTTTTAATTTTAATTTTTTTTAAAAAAAAAAACCAGTGCATTGTTAGGGTATATCATTTACAAATATATATTACAAATGAGCCGCGGTGACGCAGTAGTTAGAGTGCAGTACTGCAGGCTACTTCTGCTGATCACCGGCTGCCAGCAGTTTGGCAGATCGAATCTCACCAGGCTCAAGGTTGACTCAGCCTTCCATCCTTCCAAAGTGGCTAAAATGAGGACCCCGATTGTTGGAGGGGGGCGGGCAATATGCTGATTCTGTAAACCACTTAGAGAGGGCTGTATAGCACTATGAAGCGGTATATAAGTCTAAGTCTAAGTGCTAAATAAAAAAGACCAAAAAAAAAAAAAAAAAGAGAAGAGTGGTATTAAACATTAACATACAATTTAATAACAATAATAATGATATAATAATAATATAACCAAAAAGCTTTTAGCTTAGTTTTTTTTAAATTAACATATTGTAATTATTTACCTTTTTCTTATTTTCTTATTTTCAGTACTAACATTTATGATCTTACTTTTCTCTAATTCCTATCTCTTGTTTCTATCCATTCATAGAATTTATTCCAAATCATATAATATTCTGTATCTTCTTGATCTTTAATTTTAAAGGTTAATCTAACCATTTTGGCACAATCAATTTTTTCCCCCAATTACAGCCTCCTCTGGTCGGGTATTCATATTTTCCCAATATTTAGCATATATGATCCTTGCTGCTGTCAATATGTGTAAAATTAAATATGCGGTCCCTTGAAATGTACCTAGGAGACATGTTTCTGGTTTCAACTCAATATTCTGTTTGATTATCATTCCCAGCCAGTTTTGTATTTTCTCCCAATATTCTCTTGCTTTGCTACACATCCACCACATGTGGAAATAGGTACCTGGTTCTGACTGCATCTCCAACACTTAGCCCACATTTCTACTCTTCTTGAGAATGTTTCTGTTTCAGTTTTGAATTGCTCTTTCCAAGACTCTAAGGTGCCCCATAATCTTTTTGAAGTAGGTCAGATGGACCTCCAACTATTATAAAGGATATGTGCATAAAACCTTATATCTTCAAACCCTTCAACCCAGTATGTTGAAGGAACTCTCTATTTTACATGGATGGAAAGAACAGAGATGGATTAGATTAAAATCAGGTAAAGGAGTGATTTCTTACAATGGGAGGTCAACAGATTCCTCAAAAGGATGTCGCTTGAAACCAATTTCGGGAAACAAGTAATGGATGTGGGACATCAATCCACCAATGAGAAGTTCTCCATCCTGGTACCATTCCTGTGGAATTTTAAGGGCTTGCTCGCCAGTGCACTTAAGAGGTTGTACCTTCATGGCCAATTCTGGAAGCAGTAATACGACAATAATCCCCAACATTCCTGCTCATTTGATTTATCCTGTACTGCTGTTGGCAGAAGCCTTGATTCAAACAAGATGCTATAGACAGTGAAACAACTGCTTGATATCTGGCTTAAGAATATCTCAAAAATTGATCTGATCCCTTGTCTTAAGCCTCACCTATGTCTGAATGGCTTGATGCTCAAAATTGTGAAAGAACAGAGTTCCTCTCAACTCTAATACTGTACCTAATTTTTCACTCTTTCTTAAAGGACCAGCAGAAGACCTTGGCCACCATAATATTTTCTCTTGGTCAGCCCAGCCCTGAATTTCATTTGCCTTACACAAATTCTTCCAATACAGTTGTCCTGTTGAATCAGTGAGCTAGCATATTCGTGTGAAGTCCTATATCTCACATATATGAAACAATGGAGTTAGTCTAATTTATTGAAATCAAAGAGAATCAATAAATTGAAATCAAAGAGAATTCAGCTGCTGAATTGACTTGGCACTGGCTGATCAACAGTTTAAAAATATTAGCACAAAAGCCACAATGGCTATATATGTGTGTGTGTGTGTGTATGCTATGAACAGCAAATAGATGTAAAATCCTAAGAACCCAATTGATGGCATCAGTTTTCTTATTGACCTTGTAATGGTTGGGGGGGGGACGCCTCTTGAGGAATGGCCGTCAGCAGGGAACAATATATTGGAGATATATATATATCTGGTCTGGGATTTGCCTGATAATTCCTTCAGAAGCATCTTGAGAGCCACTGGAGGATTGACCTGGTGGTTTAATCATAGTGTTTGTGATAAGAGATAGAAATACGGCAACTTTGCTCATTGAAATGCAGAAGCAAACATATTTGTGAGATGCCACAAGGAAGAGTTTTCCATGTATTCTGGTGGGGAGATTTGAGGAACTGATCTTGAAGTCTATAATTGCACAGAGGGGCCTGCGGAGTCAAAGAAAAAGAGCTCTAGTTGTTCTGCCGGATTCAGCTCTGGATTCCCGAGGATATTGACACACACCAACAGTCCTTATCAAATTTATTAAGTAGCAAGAATAAACCAAAGTGTGGCTAAGGTTGGCAACCAGCCCAGAAAACAAGATATGATAAGACTTTTCCAAAAATGCTCTGATGATAATTACAAGTTGTTTCCAGCAAGAAACTTACTAAAGGTGTGTGACTTAAATAGGCTAAGGGAATGGCCAATTATCCTCAAGCCTTACTCTCGAGAAGAGTGCCTCCTCCTGAGTAGCCACTCCTGCCTTTTGGAAGCCCTGCGTGCTCGAGCATTGAGGAGAGGCTCCTCCACTTCGCTCTCTCCACTTGAAGGAACTTCTGGAGGTTCTGAAGGCCCTGGCTGAGTCTCTGCCTCTGGCACCACATTCTCTTCAACCTCCTTGCTGTCCGACGCAAGCGCCAGCTGTGCAGGCTGCTGGCATGACACCACACCAGCCTCCTCCTCGTCAGGATCAACCACTATCCGCGCAGGCCACTGGCGGGCCACAACACTAGTTCACATACAGAAGCAGTCAGAATTAGTCTTACCTTTAGTAAGCCAACAGATTTTGGAGTTGTTTTAAATATATATTTAAGTATCTATTTGCATTCTTTGGTTAGCAGATGCCATGAGATAGAAAAAGAATAGAATAGAATAGAATAAAATAGAATAATAGAATAGAATAGAATAGAATAGAATAGAATAGAATACAACAGAACAGAACAGAACAGAACAGAATAGAATTTTTATTGGCTAAGTGTGATTGGACACACAAGGAATTTGTCTTGGTGCATATGCTCTCAGTGTACATAAAAGAAAAGATACATTTAGAAAAGATGTAACAAGGTGGGAAGTCATAATTGTCAACTCGCAAAGCATCCTTGGCCTGCTCTCGAGTTGTCATAGGTTAGGGGGGATGGGAAACTGGCAAAATGGCACAGCAGCCAAAGACAGATGCACATTCCACACTTATCTCTCTCAAGGCTGTATCCCAGGGTTACCTACAGCAGCCGGAGGGGAGTGACCTCTACAACCACGAAATTGCTCCATTGGCGAATGTGATTGATGACACAACCTGAGGGGAGGGAGGAAACAGGGTCATAATTGGAGCATAAATTACGTAGGGTCAGAGCTGGCTTCACTTGGGAACATGCTGACAGGAAGCTCCTAATAAATAACTGGATTTCTTTTGAAGCTTGGCTCAAGACTCATGATTTAATTAGGGCATCCGTTGGAACCCTGACAATAATATTGCTAAGCTGGGCAGTCCACTTTTTAAGAGGGGACGTCTCATCCATGTATGATAGGATCCAAAGTTCTTGACAAGAGAGGATGTAATTAGATGGAAAGGGAGTCTAGACGCATCTCCCCCAAACACCTGAGAAGTCAAATGGCTTCTTTCAGAAGAGAATGTGTGGAAAAGGCAGAAACATTTGCAACTTCTCAGAAGGCTTATGGTACTGGAAGAGCAATCTTCCAGTTCTTTTGTCAGGATCCAACTTGATAATTAGGAATGGAAATATAAAGGCCTGGTCCAACCTATTCTGGTATATTTAGATGGTTCCAGGAATATACTGATACTGCAAAACACTTCCAAAATGTCACATCACAGAAAATGTTGCAAGCAGACCAGCAGATATAGAAATGGTCTATGTGTTAAAATATCAGGAAGTAATTGAAATATTAGGAAAAGAGAAAAATAACTATTGAAATGGACATAAGGGGTGGAAAGTTAATTAAATTGAAAGATTTTAAGGTAAACATGAAACAAGTTGAAATATAATGTTAAGAATTTCAAAATATGATGGGAATTTTGAGGAATATATGCAATAAAGGGAGAGAAAAACAGGGATGCCTGGACACCATAGAGAAAAAAGCACTGAATTGAAAATGAATACAGCAATAGAGAGAGATAGAAGAAGGAGTAGGGAGATTGAAGGAAGGGAGAAGGAGAGAGAGGAACAGAAGAAAGGGAAGAGGAGAGGAAGAGAGGAAAGGGGAATAAGAGTAGGAGGGAAGGTTAGATAGGGGGGAAGAAAGGAGGAGGGGAGAAAGGAAGGGGAAGTAGAGAAGGAGTAGGAGAGGAGGGAAGAAGAAGGTAGGAAGGACAAAAGGAGGGAGGGAGAGGAAGAGAAAGAGAAGAAAGATTGCTGTAAAACAAAAAAGATGAAATGGAAGAAAGGCATCTCCGAACACGTTTAAATATATTAAGATAAAGATTGAATTAATAAAAAATTAAATTAAGGAGAATGTATAGGATTAAGAATAGAAAAAAATAGAATTTGAGGGTGAAAGAAGATACTGTTTAGAAAAATAAGAGTAGAAAAAATAAGATTTGATTAACAAATATGGAAAAAGAACACTTTGGCAGAAACTGTATCTAAGTAAAATATATTTGGATATGATGAATTATATATGATATGATATGGTCAGGACTCTATTTCAAAAAAAAATGTGGGTGTGTATTGGGGGGGGAAGAAACCAATCAAACTTGTCAAAAAAAAAAGTCACATCACTTGCAGTATGATGGATTAAAACATCATTAAAACTGTCCTGTCTAGAAAGTAGGGGTGGGTCGCTACTGGTGAATCGATAGCGGCGGCATTGGGAGGCTCCATCCACCCACCCAGATTCTCTGCGCATGCACAGAATCGTCTGCGCATGCGCCGAAGCACTGCATGCTCATATTGTGGCTCCGTTGCCTGACCCTGGGCTATCGACAGATGCAGACTCTGAGAGTGAGGGAGAGGAGTTGGCAAGGCTTCCCTCTTCAGGACCCTACTCTCTGGCAATGCCTCCGGAGTACACCGAAGGCCAAGAGATAGGCCCAGAGCCAAGCACGTCCCCGCAGCCACAGGTGGACAGCGACGAAGGAGATAAGTGCTGGCTAGATCCTTGACAGCGGCTCAGGAAGAAGCGTGCGCAGCAGAGGGGAAGGCATGCCAGAGATTAGCTGAGTCACTGGACCACACCCCACAGGGTATAAATGTGGGTGTGGTGGGTGGTTCAGTTTGTGACGAGCAAAAACTAGAAATAATCCATGATCTCTGTGTTACTGGACTTCTGCCTGCCTTGTCGGACTGCATTTGAACTAATCCTTGTATTGCTGAAACTTTGCCTGCTTTATCAGAATGCTTGCAGTCTAATCTTTGTTTTGTGTGAGTAAAGTCTGAATTGGCAGCTAGCCACTGGGTTGCTGCCAGCTTTATCTTCAAAGACTTTGTCGTGTGGCTTATTAACTCCGGGCCGTCTGTCGGGTTGCGTGTGTGGGACGGGGACAGAACAGCTCACAAAGCGAGCACATGCACCCGCACACTCCCAATAGCAAACCGGTAGCTGCGGGATTTGAATCCCACTCCTGCTAGAAAGCTAACATGAAGCTAGAATGTCCGGGGAACCTTCAAAGTAGAAGACAAAATAAACCACAACTTGCATATTCCTTCTGTAATGATATCCCCACACAGCATGTTTAATCCGAATATTTTTTAATGTCCATTTTTCACTAAAATACCATTCTTCTTTTTGTTATGTCATTTTCAACTCTCAAGAGATTTGATCTAAGGCAGGGGTGTCAAACTTGATTTCACTGAGGGCCACATCAGGGTTGTTTTTGACCTTGGAGGGCCGGAGGGTGGGTGGCTGTGGCTGGTGGGGTGGGTGAGTGGGTGGGTGTGGCCATGGTGGGTGTGGCCAGCTCGACGTCACTCATGTCAGGGTCACCTGTGATGGCCAAGTGCTAAGGCATGGTTTTCCTGAGACTCTACCTCCCTCCCTCCCTCCCTCCCTCCCTTCCTTCCTTCCTTCCTTCCTTCCTTCCTTCCTTCCTTCCCTCCCTCCCTCCCTCCCTCCCTCCCTCCCTCCGTCCCTCCATCCCTCCCTTCTTCCTTCCTTCTATCAGCACTTCAAGCTGCATTTACTCTAGTGCTGACATAAGAAGGAGAAGCGGAAGCGTCTGGAAAGGGACGTTTGACTTTTCACCTACTTATTTTCCCTGGAGATAATATCCCCTAGGAGATGGGATGGGAGGGGGGAAATTTGTTTGAGCTGGAGCAGTAGATCGGGGTAGAGTGACTTGGAAGATGGCCAATGAGTGCAGGGGAGTGGGGAACGGAAAGGGAGGGTTTTGGGTCTGGGAGTCAGTGTTGGCTACGATGGAGTCGAAATTAGAATGTTGTGCTTAATAAATGGGAGTTTTTTTCATCAAAGACTTTGTTTGAAATGCAATTTATTTGAGACAACCTCGAAACCTGACACCTACCTTCCTTCCTTCCTTCCTTCCTTCCTTCCTTCCTTCCTTCCTTCCTTCCTTCTTTCCTTCCTTCCTTCCTTCCTTCTTTCTTTTCTTCCTTCCTTGAGTTTGACACCCCTGATCTAGTGGAAATAAATAAATAATATTACAGTCACATGGATAGATTTCTCTAAAATATTCCAACATCATGTAAAATATTCACTCTTTCTGCCTTTTTCTGTATTCTGCCTTTACACTTTAGTAGGCCAAAGGTATATAAGCCAGGGTATCCATCTGCTTTTAACTTCTCAACAAACTACCCTGTTTCCCCCCCAATAAGACATCCCCTGATAATAAGCCCAATCAGGCTTTTGAGTGCATGGCAATAAGGCCAAGCACTTATTTCAGGGTTCAGAAAAATATAAGACAGGGTCTTATTTTTGGAGAAACACGGTAATAATATTCTGAATATATACTGTATTATGGTTTGTATGCACACAAACAAAATCATGTTGTATCTTCAAACCAGTGATGGAATTCAATTGTTTTTAACTACCGGTTTTGTGGGCATGGCTTGGTGGGTGTGGTGTGACTTAGTGGGCATGGCTTGGTGGGCGTGGCAGGGGAGGGATACTGCAAAATCTCCATTCCCACCCCACTCTGGGGCCAGCCAACGGTGGTATTTCCCGGTTCTCCAAACTATTCAAAATTTCTGCTACTGGTCCTCCAGAACCTGTCAGAACCTGCTGAATAGCACCCCTGCTTCAAACTGATTTGATTGCTTTACCTGAAATCAGTGTTGGTCACAATACTATCCTATCTCCTCCTTTTCTAACTTATCCAGCAAAACCACAAAAAGCAAGGCTTACATTTGGAAATACTTGATTTCACTTTAAACAGAGATATGTTTCTTTCTTATATTAAAAGATCCCTGCCATTAAGAGCTATCCATTAACAGAATTCCTCAAAAATACCATACAGCTGGCAAGCTTTCTGGATTGAGTTGAGGGTCATGCAAAGAGTTCGGTGGTGGATTTATTATCAGCTTTGGAGGAAAAACCCAATTAATCAATGGTTTTTAAGAAGACGGAAAAAATCACTCGAGAAGCTAATGAATCTTGAGGTTTGTTCACAGTCTGTTCTTTCTAATGTCTATCTTGATAGTGGCCCAGTTCTTTTCTTACTCCAAGAATTGGCATGTGAAACATTGAAAACTTCTCCCCAAAAAACCAACTAAATCATATAGAAATTGCTTGCCTGAAAAAATTAAAGTACTTCTCTCACCAAATAAGCACTACCATCCATGGTGAAAGAAAGTCAAATTTATTCATATTTTATTAGCTATTATATCATCTAACAGATTTACTTTTGAGTTTGGACAGAAAAATTGAATGTGGCTCTGTCAGATTACTTATATATGAGAGCAATAATACAGTATGTACACATCCAATTAGTTGCTTGTAAAAATTAGATCTTTTTCTTTTTTTTCTATTTCTTATGTGTTAATTGCTCTCTAGTGTTGAGTTCAGGCCTCAGTATAATTATATAAATTTTGGGGGTGAAGATGCATCCCAGTAAACCAGCACTGGAAGACAGAATAGAGAAGATCTCCACAGCCACCACATACTTCCCTTTGGTGCTCAGGTAGGTGGGGACAAAGGTCAGCCAAACATTGCAGAAAACCAACATGCTGAAGGTGATGAACTTGGCTTCATTAAAACTGTCTGGCAACTTCCTGGCTAGGAAGGCCACAGTGAAGCTGAGAAGGGCCAAGAGGCCCATGTAGCCCAAGACACAGTAAAACATGATGATGGAGCCTTCATGACATTCGATTACCATTTCTCCATAGACTGTCTCCATGTCTAAATGTGGAAATGGGGGAGATGTACTCAGCCAGATGGCACAAATAGTTACTTGAATGAAGGAGCAGAACCAGATAATAGAATAGGCCAACTTTTGCCCCACCCATTTGTGAAATAGGCTCCCTGGCTTTGATGCTAGGAATGCTACGATGACTGTGATGGTTTTGGCCAATATAGAAGAGATCGCAATAGAGAAGATGATGCCAAAATTGGTTTGTCGGAGGAGACAGGTCATCCTATTGGGCTTTCCAATGAACAGAAATGAGCAGAGGAAACAGAGAAAGAGGGAGATAAGTAGAAGGTAGGTGAGGTTGCGATTGTTGGCTTTGACAATGGGAGTGTCCCGTTTCTTAATGAAGATTATAAACACCAAAGTTGTAACTAGGGAAAAAAGAAGAGACAGAGACACCAGAGTAATGCCCAGTGGTTCTTCAAAGGAGAGGAAATGCAGTGTCTTTGGAATGCACTCATCGTGAGCTTGGTTTGGAAACTGATCCTCTGGACAACTGTCACAATTCTCCATGTCTGAAAAGAAGAAAAAAGTTTCTGAACAGGCTTAAACTTTTCTGAAGTTTCAGAATTTCTTTTCTGGATTTACCTGAATGTAAGTTTTTTCTAAATCCTTTTGTAAAAACGAGTACTGTAGGGAAACACAATTTAGATTTTTCTATATATCAATACTGTTGGAGTGCACTAGGTTTTATAGCATTTCTGAGCAAGAGAATAGCACGTCCCATTTTCTAAATGTGTGCCAGCTAGTGGGAAAGAGAAAAAAAATGCTTGATACTTTAGATCCTGAAAAACTTGCAATAGCGCAAGAGCAGAGGTGTCAAACTCAATTTCATTGAGGGTCGCGTTATGGTTGCATTTGACCTTGGGGGCAGGTGGGCATGGCTAGTGTGGGCATGGTCAGGGTGGATGTGGCGAGCTTGACCTCACTCATGTTGTGGTCTCCTGTGGTGGCCCGGTCGAGGCTGGGGGGATCCATTGTCTCCAGCGGAGGAGAAAGAAAGCAAATCTAGAAAGCTAACATGAAGCTAGAATGTCCAGGGAGCGTTCATAGTAGAAGACAAAGTAAACCACAACTTGCATAATCCTTCTGTAATGATATCCCCACACAGCATGTTTAATCCGAATATTTTTTAATATCCATTTTTCACTAAAATACCATTCTTCTTTTTGTTATGTCATTTTCAACTATCAAGAGATTTGATCTAAGGCAGGGGTGTCAAACTCAATTTCACTGAGTGCTGCATCAGGGTTGACCTCAAAGGGCCGGAGGGTGAGTGGGCGTGGCCAGGTGGGTGGGCATGGGCATGGTGGGTGTGGCCAGCTCAATGTTACTTGTGTCAGGAGCTCCTTCCTTGCTTCCTTGCTTCCTTCTCTTCTTTTTCCTTCCGTCTTCCTTCTCCTTTCTGCTTTCTCTCCATCTTTCCTTCTGTTTCCTTCCTTGCTCTCTTCCCATCTTCTCCCTTTTTCTTTGTCTTTCCTCTTTCCCTTCCTCCTTTCCTGTCCCTTCTTGGATGCACAAATGCAAAAGGAGAAACATTATTCCTTTTGTTTTGTTTTGCTTTTGCTTTGTTTTGCTAGGCCTCTGCCAGCGAAAATGGAGGTTGGGGGTTGCGCGCGGCCCCTCTGACTCTGTTTTCAGCCTTGACGGCTTTGTGCAGCCTTTTGCCAGCAAAAATGGAGCCACTACGGGCCAGTACTTTGCTTTTTCCGGGGCAACCCTGCGGGCTAGGTCTAAACACCCCATGGGCTGAATCTGGCCCGCAGGTGATGAGCTTGGCACTCTAGAGGATAGAGTGTGCTAGAGGATAGGAGAACAGGAACTGTGCTACTTGATTACTGTTTCCTTTATGCAATGTGCCCATCATATAAATGAGATGAGATGAGATGAGATAGAGAGATGGTCCCCCAACACCCTGGCTGCGGTCCACTACCCATTTGGAACTGTGCCACACAAGATGTGAGTGAGCAAAGGTGGAAAAAGAAAAGGATGAGACATAAATGATGCCTACTGCTTGCAAAAATGGAGTTGCATGCGCTCAAGCCATTGACATAGAACCATCCTCCCTATCCCCCTGCCGGTCCACCAAACTGGAAAAGTTGGAGACCTCTGGTGTAGAGGACATCACTGATGTCTCTTGCTTTTCCTCCTTTGTGATGCATCAATACAGTGAGCAATAATGTTGAAGAGATTCATGTTAACTGGGATACAGGCTGGTTCAGGGATGGGTTCTACTTACCTTTACTACCGGTTTACAATGGGATCGTGCGTGCGTGCTTGTTTAGCTTTGGCGTGCCATGCTTCTGAGCATGCGCAGAAGCTTCTGCATCAGAGGTGGGTTTCAGCAGGTTCTGACAAGTTCTGGAGAACCGGTAGTGGAAATTTTGAGTAGTTTGGAGAACCGGTAAATACCACCCCTGACTGCCCCGCCCTCATCTATTCTCTGCTTCCCAAGTCCCAGCTGATCTGGAGGAAATGGGGATTTTGCAGTAATCTTTCCCTGGAGTGGGGAGGAAATGGAGTTTTTTTTGTTTTTAATTTGATTTATATGCCGCCCTTCTCCGAAGACTTAGGGCGGCTTACAATGCGTTAAGCAATAGCCTTCCTACTTTTGTATATTTATACAAAGTCAGCTTATTGCCCCCACAATCTGGGTCCTCATTTTACCTACCTTAGAAAGGATGGAAGGCTGAGTCAACCTTGAGCCTGGTGAGATTTGAACTTGCAATAATTGCAGGCAGTTGATGTTAATAACAGTGCTTTAGTCTGCTGCGCTACCAGAGCTCTTTTACAGTATTCTTCCCCTGGAGTGGGGTGGGAATGGAGATTTTACAGTATCCTTCCACAGTCACGCCACCAAGCCATGCCATGCCACGCCCACCAAGCCACACCCACAGAACCAGTAGTAAAAATTTTTGAAACCCACCACTGTTCTGCGCATGTGCAGATCGCTGATGACAACGTCCGGGGCAGTGGGCGGGGCCTCCCGCCAGTTTTACTACCGGTTCTTGTGAACCAGTCCAAACCCACCACTGGGCTGGTTCTATTGGGATGTCATGAATCTTACCCATTTGTCTGGATATCATCTTTTCTGGACAGGGAGCACAAGCATAGCAGCAAAATTTCCGCCCTTCGATCTTGTTCTTTCTTTTTCCAAGAGGACATGGCTCATTACATAAGGAGGGAGGAGGGATCTGTCCCCAAATAAAGAAAGAAATCAGTAGTAATGTTTTACTTACGTTTTTATCTTACAGGCAATGATTGTTGATAGTCATTTCTGCCATGTAACAGACAATTCAACCTCCAAAAGGTTACCAGAGCCAGGAATGTAACCAAAGTTGCATTTGATTTGTTTGTTTTTTTATCTAGCTGAAGTTTAATTAATGAAATGCAGCCCACATTTATATCTAAACTTGGATTATTTTCCCTATTGTTCCCCAGTCAAGGCTCTGGTTACTCTCTTTAAACCCAGGAAGACATAAGGCCTGGTTAAATTATATACTATCCAATGGTGGGTTGCCCCGGGTTAACACTGCTTCTATAGAACCGGTAGTAAAACCGGCGGGAGGCTCCGCCCACCGACCCTGATATCATCAAAATGCTTCTGTACATGCATACGGCCACGTTGCAAACTGGTAGTAAAGGTAAGTAGAACCCACCCCTGTTACTACCTGTCCCACATAGTATCTGCCCATTAATTAAACAATGCCATTTATAAGGACCCTGGAGGCTATCTTTTCTTTAATGGAATGGAATGGAATGGACTAGAATAGAATAGAATAGAATAGAATAGAATAGAATAGAATAGAATAGAATAGAATAGAATAGAATAGAATAGAAGGGACCTTGGTGGTCTTCTCGTCCAGCCCCTGCTGAAGCAGGAGTATCATGCTACAACATATAACTTTTTATACTGTTGTGGCTCTCTTGCCCCATCCAGTGGCCGGAGAGACAAATATGACCCAACTCTATTGTTTGGAGCTGACTCCGCCCATTTACCCATCAGCCCGCACTCTCAAACCAAGTGTATGGTGGGAAGCCAGACTCCATTTCTTTTAGCGTTTGGAGAAGGCAAAAGGACAAAGAAGCAGCCATTTTAATCTGTGGCACATGATCATCCAAGAACAAATTCACATCCCACACACAGAGCATCGCTGGTGAGATTCAAACGGTTTGTATTTATTGATTGTTATGTTCGGTAGTAACTTAATATTGTCTATCTTATATTTGATTCTCACTGTATGTATCCCAATTTTCCTCGGTTTCATCATATCCTGTTCTCTCAATAAAGCATTCAGATCTATGCACCCAGTCTGTTTTATCAGAGGATAGATGGTTTAGCTGCATGTCGAGTTGCACACAGACTAACGTGTAGTAGGAACAGAACAAGGAGAACCTAGACCATTTCAGACAAGTGACTCTTGAATGAAGCACCTTCCAAATTCAAATCTGCCCAGAGTGACTGACTGTCCATCCATCCATCCATCCATCTATCATCTATCTGTCTCTATCTCTGTCTCTGTCTCTGTCTCTGTCTCTGTCTCTGTCTCTGTCTCTGTCTCTGTCTCTGTCTGTCTCTGTCTCTGTCTCTGTCTCTGTCTCTGTCTCTCTGTCCCTGTCCCTGTCTCTGTCTCTCTGTCTCTCTGTCTCTCTCTCTGTCTCTGTCTCTCTCATCTGTCTGTCTCTCTGTTTCAATCTCTATCATCTCTCTCTATCATCTATCTATCTATTGAGTTCTAAAGCACCCCCCTCTCTCTCCCATATTATTGTTATGTTACCTGAGTGAATCCATGATGCCACTGGATTTTGTCTTGATGAATACGGAAGGTTCCTCCTTGCAGATCTAGTTCCCCAACTGGGATGTTGATATAGGAGTTGTTTGGGAAAGTAACCAAATTTACAATGTCAAATCCAGCTTCCAGTGCTCCATCTTCATTGAATTTAATTTCATCTCCAGCATTGTTGTTGAAGGAAATTCTCTGCAGAAATGAGTGGAGCTTGCGGAAGAAAAAGGATAAGGGTTAAAGGCAGTGGTGGGATTCAGCCAGTTTGCACCACTTCAGGAGAACTGGTTGTTAATTTTCTGAGCAGTTTGGCAAACTGGTTGTTGGAAGAAATCATTAGGGCAGAGAATCAGTTGTTAAATTACTTGAATCCCACCACTGGTTAAAGGGAAACAGATTAGCCTTCAAAATGTCTTCAAACAACACCACTTTTTAAGTTTGGAGGCTTTCTTCCCTGGGAATAAAGAAGTATAGCGGACTGAAAGAATCTAGTGGTTATTTTGGACCATAGTCCATCTTACGGACTAAAATTTCTTTAGTACATGTTGATTTTTTTTTCTAGTGACAATTGAGAGAGTTAGTGGAAAAAGAGCAAGAAGAAGCTATGGGAAGAAAATCTCCAGAGAAGTAGAAAGGCAGAAGTATGTTAAAGACCAGTTTTGTTGATGTGTAAGGAGGAAAAAGCTGAGATGTGTAACGGTGGTGGTATTCAAATTTTTTCCCTACCAGTTCTGTGGGCATGGCTTGGCAGGGGAAGGTCATGTGACTGAGTGGGTGTATCCAACTTGATGTCACTCATGGCCATGCCCACTCAGTCACATGACCATTGCCAAGCCACGCCCACAGAATCCGGTAGGAAAAAAATTGAACTTACAGCTATTTTTTCTACCTATTTTCTGCCCAGATCTGGCCTATACTGTCAAAGGCCTTGCCTAATCCTGCATGCCGCCCACTCTCCCTTCACCAGTCGCACGCATCGCCCCATTTCCCCTCCTTCAGAGGCCCCAGCCCTAGCCCCGCTTCCTCCCCCACGACTGCCTCTTCCATCGTCCTGTGGCCGCGACCTTACCTTCCTCCCACGGCTGGCTGCCAGGGAAGGCAAGCCAGAGCTGAGCCATCACCACTGGGATCCCCATCAACCCGCATCTTTCCCCCCTTGTCATGAGATGCCTGCAGCTGCCGCCTCTTATTTTTGGTGTGGCTGGAGTCCAGCCACACCGAAAAAAGATGCAGTGGCTGCAGGCTTCTTGCAGCAAAAATTACCAACCTCTGGCTCTGCTCCACTTCTCGAATGCACTGCCGTTGCCCTCTTCTAGGTACCGGCTGCGCAGGCACACTCCATTGCCTGCTGCTGCTGCGCCGAAGGGACTTCCCCGGGCAAGTCCAAGTGGAGCAGCGCGGCAGGCAATGGGGTGCGCCTGTGCGGCTGGCGCATAGAAGAGGGCGGTTGTGCATTCGAGAAGTGGAGTGGAGCCGGAGGTCGGTAATATTCACTGCAAGAAGCCTGCAGGCATTGTGTCTCTTTTTAGGTGCCGCTGGACCTGAACCAGTGCGAACCGGTTGAATACCACCTCTGATGTGTAGGCAAAAGACAACAGCTTCAGTGGGTCAATATTTGTAATGTTTTAATCTTGAAGAAAGATGAACATCAGTGATGCTTAGATAGATGGTCTACAATGATCTGTTGACTCATTAAGTCTTGGCACTCTGTTGTAACCTAAGACAACATTTCAAAAGAGCATTGAGAAAGGGGAAATCTTACCTGCCAGGTTTCTACAATTTTTGATCGCCCTTGATCCCTGTTGTTTTGTATCTTCTGATAAGTCCTCCCTGTTTGAGCAGCATGTAAGGCCTGAGCCACAGCACAGATTGCATTATAGATACTGTAACTATGGCCAAGTATGCTGGTTTCAAAGAAGGGTGCAATAAGGTCGTCTAGTCTTTCCTCTCCAGTACATTTCTCATCCATTATTTGAGAAACACCATTATTTGGTGGTGAACAGCAAAAAGCTTGGCTCCAGAAATCTCTAATAAAGCCATCTTGACTTGCCTCAGATGGAGTGACGGCCTGTATAAATTGTTGGAAACCTGGGGGTTCTCTTGTGCTAATTGAGAAGGAAATTGCTCCATGGAACGTTTGCATATCGACAGCTCTTTGTAAGGAATGTAATGTGAAATCATTTTGGGCCATTGTGATCCACACTTTTTGTGTGGAAATTTTCTGTGAAGAATCCGAAGGCATTGGGAGAAAAAATTCGGTGCCTTGTAGAATAGAGGCCAGCCACATAAAGACTGTATTTTCTCCATGTACAATAACTGTATTTGCGGTTCTCTCTGTGAACAAAGTAATGTGCCTCAGGCAACGTTCAGCCAAGTCAAATACTTCGGAAGTATATAAATTTCTGTCAATCCGTTCAATGAATTCGGAGCAGATTTTATTTTGAGAGAGCATGGGTTCCAGAGTTTGTAGGAAATGTTCTCCATGTTTATCATCTACAATGACAAGCCCTACCCATTTCCATCCAAAGTACAGGAGGAGCTGGATTAAACCCTCGTACTGGAGATCTTCATTGGGGGCCATGCGATAAAAAGGCGGAAAACGCGATTCATCAGTCACTGCCAATTGAAAAGAACCATATGAAATCTAAAAAAAAAAAAAAAAAAAAGGAGGAATAAGACAAAGAGAAAATGATAGAGTAAGAGAATGGATGGATATGTCCTGTTTTTATTGATTTACCGTAATCTATGTTGTTTTTCAAAATATGGTTGTTTAGTAATATAGATAAGGTTCAGAGATCTCCCTAAAAGGGAGATATCCTTTCTGAATATTGTCTATCTGTCTGTCTGTCTATCTGTCTGTCTGTCAGTCTCTCTGTCATCATCATCATCATGATGCTTTCTGAGAATGTTCAGGAGGATAAATCTATCTCAGCATCTACTTCTGTCCTAATATCGCAGCACCATTGAGAATGTCCTGACATATGGCATTCTTGCATGGTATGGGAGCAACTCTGTAGTGGACAAAAAAGCTTTACAGAGAATCATTAAAACTGCCCAGAATATCATTGGGCTCCAGCTACCAGCCCTGGACAACATCTTTGAATCTCGCTGTTTGACAAAGTTGCATAACATTCTCAGAGACTCTTCCCATCCTACTTACAATCTTTTTGGACTGTTGCCTTCCGGCAAAAGATACAGAACAATTAAAACTCGGACCACACGTTTTCTGAATAGTTTTTATCCCAGAGCTATAATTGCACTCAACAATGAACTAAAGGGCCACCAACAGTGAGCTGTTGGACAGCATTACTTGGTCTGTTGTCTGGATGTTTAGGTGGTTTAGGAGTGGGGAATTTGTGGTGGGTGGAAGTTTGTTTGGGGATTGTTATGTGTGTTGGACCTGGTCTTTGGATGTTAAGTGAATTTTGTTGTATGGGTATACTGTGTATACATGTACAATGACAACAAAGTTATTACTATGATCATCATTATCTCAAGTCTTTTTCTTGAAGATAACTTGAATATTTGAATTGAAAGAATCAAATCTTTCAGTGCTTCCTAGGTAAATGTTCCTTCTACATGTTGTGCTCCCCATCTTTAATATAAAACCCAGATATTTGTGCACATTATGCTTAAAATATATGATCTGAAATAAGCGAGGCAGGTAATGATAGCTAGCAAAAGTCTGCAGGTTCAAAGAACTATGTGTCAAAATTCTTAATGTCTTGATTCATCATACTGAACGAAGCGATATACTGAAGAGAACCACAGATTAATCAAAGTCTGCCCTTTACCCTAATTTCTTTACTTCTCTTTACCCTAATTTCTTTACATCTGTTTACCGATAAACCATCAAGTTGCTTCTTGAAGGGGAATTCAAAGGCAGGCAATCTGTGTGATTGATGTCCTAATTTTGACATCTTTAGTTATGGCTCCAACCTGTGGGATCTTGAAAAGCTGCAAAATTTCTGCCATTCGTATGGATGTTTCGGGACTCATCCCTCCAATGATTCCCATCACTTTCTTTTCAGTCCCACAAATATAGTTGGGGACAATTTTATGCGACTTAAAAAGCAGATCCAGAATGGTACGATAGGTCATTAGTGCATCAGAGTAGCTGTCATAGATATGGAATCCAAGAGTGATGTTAGGCAAGATGTGAGAATCCTTGTTGATCTCTTTCACGGCAAATGCTAAAGCCAAGACGTGTTGGTAGAACTTGGTTACCACACTGTAAAAAAGTCACTTGTTTCAAAAGAGAACTGTGCTATGCATTACATACTAAGGAATACATATCCAGTGACAGAAATACTATGAGGAAGACACACTGACAAGAGAACTATACTGAAGTTCACAGTTTTATGATTCCAGGTTCATATCTTATACGAAGTGGTTTGTTTAACTGTATCCTTTAACAGATACTTAAACGGATAACCCAAAAAGGATGTGACGGATAAGTGATATAACCAGAAATGTTAATTAATTTATTTATTATTTATTATTATTCGAATTTCTATACCGCCCTTCTCCTTTCGGACTCAGGGCGGTGAACAGCCAAAATAAAAACATTTATACATAAATACGATTAAAAATAGATTTAAAATAATTAAATTTGGCCCATAGTTTAAAATTTATCAATTTAAAATCCATATCAAAATTTAAAGCCAACCATAAAATCATAAAATCAAGAGAGACCGGCTAACTGAAAGAGATGAGTTTTTAGGGCCCGACGAAAGGTCCGGAGGTCGGAGATCACTCGTATCTCTGGGGGTAGATTGTTCCAAAGGGTAGGTGCCACCACAGAGAAGGCTCTCCTCCTGGGGGTCGCCAGCCGGCATTGTCTAGCCGACGGCACCCTGAGGAGGCCCTCTCTGTGGGAGCGAACTGGCCGGTGGGAGGCTATTGGTGGCAGAAGGCGGTCCCGTAAGTACCCTGGCCCTAAGCCATGGAGCGCTTTAAAGGTGATCACCAACACCTTGAAGCGCACCCGGAAGTCCACCGGAAGCCAATGCAGCTCGCGCAGGAGAGGAGTCACATGGGAGCGCCCAGTCGCTCCCATAATCCCCCGCGCGGCCGCATTCTGCACCAGTTGGAGCCTCCGGGTGTACCCCAAGGGGAGCCCCATGTAGAGAGCGTTACAATAGTCCAGACGAGAAGTGACGAGTGCTTGAGTGACTGTGCGTAGGGTGGACATGATTGAATAAAAAAGTAATCCATTCCCAGTGGTGGGTTTCTACCGGTTCAGCCCGGTTCGGATGATCTGATAGCGGCAATGGTGAGCTGAGAGTGAACCAGTTCTCTCTGACGATTAGCTTGGCCCTCCCACCCGCGTCTCTGTTATACATACCTTATATTCTGTTGTTTTTAGCCCAGCTGAAAGGTGTGGCAGAGCGGATTGCCGCATCTCAGCTGTTCCGTAAAACACTGCGCTTGCATGGAGCGAAGTGCATGCGAAACGCATGTATGAAGTGAACCGCTCGTAGCACCGGTTGAAACCCACCACTGTGCATTCCCTTTGAAAAACTGGAGGAATCATGAAATACTTTAAAGAACGAAGAGAGGATAATATTCTCGAAACATCTGTATGGTTGTCACGTAGAAGAGATCTACAGAAGAAATCCCATTTTTCCTGCCTTTAAAAAGGAGAGACTTTATAGTATTCATGTTAAAATTTCCATTCAAATTTTGGCCCTTCATCCAGTTCCATAATGTCCTCTGAGCACGGGTTGGCTTAGAACAAAGGTTGGGAACCTTAAACGCTCAAAGAGCCATTTGGACCTGTTTCACAAAGAAAAAAAAAAACACCGGGAGCCACAAAACTTTTCCCGTGCCTGACTATTTCCTGAGTGGCTACAAAACTAGCATATGTAGTTGAATTAAACATTCTATTTTCTTCTAAAACTTTTCTTTTCTTGGATTTATCCATGGTTTGCCTATCAGGAGGCAAAAAGATCAAGAAATCATGTGCCAG
This sequence comes from Pantherophis guttatus, assembly GCF_059756535.1. NCBI lineage: Eukaryota > Metazoa > Chordata > Lepidosauria > Squamata > Colubridae > Pantherophis > Pantherophis guttatus. The sequence continues at coordinate 15,296,570 of NC_142066.1, forward strand.
CGGGTGTCGCACATTGGTGGTTGTGACTCATATTTTGAGCGACAGGGAGCTGCAGCAGAGCGATAAAAGAGTCCCAGGAGGCTCCAGAGCCACAGGTTGCTGATCCCTGGCTTAGAAGACCTACAGGGTCCTCTATGATTCTGTTAAAACATTCATCTTATTATGAAAACAATTCCTGTACAATCAGCTCAAGCCTGTTCAGTGTTGTAAAAAAACCCAAACATTTCGCTCCTTGATAAGCAACAAAATAAGGGATAGTAGGAATCATTAAATACTCCATAAGAAAAGTCTGAAGAGAAGGAAGGTTATCGAGTTGGAAGAAACAGAACGGGTTCATTTTTTTAAAAATGAGAATCTGAGCTGAGTGGAACAAATTTATACTACAGAAGGAGCTCAGTGATCAGGAGAGTAGAGCTGATGAACATAGCTATTAGCTATATTAGAATTCATTTTTCCTTCCATGGTGAACTCTTTCTATTCTTAAAAGGAGATGGTAAACAGAAGAGGACTATTTCTACTTGTAAAGTTTTGTGTTTCAGCTTTGCATTTTTCTTTCAATGATTGCGATCTTTTTGAAATAGGACAGGTGGATCCCAAACCTCTAAGCGATACATGAAAAAAATAGAGACACAGTAGTAATAACTAGTGTTACCCCAAGGTTTTGGAAATGATTTTTCATTCCACAGTCAATGCTTATATTTAAAATATTATAGTGCCTATTAGGTGATGGTGAATTAGGGCCGGTTGTTTTTCCTCCAAGTTGGAAGAGTTTTCAGTTCTCAACAGAATATCTGCTTATCCTGGTCTATCGGATTTTGGCTTAATTAGAAAAGAGGATGTTGAATTAACAAATAATTTCTATATAACAAGCTGCTGTTAAGGATATGTCCGTGATACATTTATATTCATTAACAGATGATGATGGAACATCTGTTTTTTTTAGAGGGCTTCCGGTGCAGCGGTCAAGGCGGAGGATCAGCGCGGTGTGAGCTCCGTGGTACCGATCAAATTTCTTGAAGCTCCGCGGCTTTTTTGAGCCGCTTCCAGCCCCGGAGAGGCAGGGGGAACAGAGGGGCTTCCTTTGGAGGCAAGGAGAGGGTGTGCGACCCCCTTGCTGCAACGAAACATGAGCCCCGAGGATCCGGAGATCAAGAAGAAGGCCACGTGTAAGTGGCCCCAAAGCCAATGATGCTGCGGTTTTGACCGGCACGGGGAGGCAGGACAGAACGCGAACGGAGAAGAAGAAGAAAGAGAGATTGATTCGAGAATCGCAGGGGCTGTACAGCGTCTGGAGAGAATAGCGGCAGCCCAGATAAGAAAGGGAAGGAAGTTTTTATTTACAAAGCTTTTGATGATCTCGCTGCTGAGAAATTGGACAGAAACGGAAGGGCGAGTGAATTGGACTAAGTGCCGGTAACTACTGGAGTGAGTGAAAACCCCTAGCTGGGATAAGGACTAAAACTCAGTGGATTAAGGAACAATATATAACGATTAACCTTATAAAGCCAAGGATGATTTGGGGGTGAATCTTTTTTCTCTGAACCCCCCCTTCCTCCCTAGGAACTTAGCGTGACAGTGAGCCCTTTTCCTGTCTATATTAATCAGCTGGACAAACGGAAATAAGAGTGGGGATTAAAGAAGATTTCCTTTTTCTTTAAAGACATAATCAATTCTTAGTATAAGTGTATATAATAATCATGATCTAATAGATTGAGTACTTAATTATTTATTTAGAATTATTTATTACTTAACATAAATTGATATAATAATTTGCATATATAATCATATAGATTTTACTCATTTTGATAGGAATGAAATAAGGGAGAAAGTGGATTGAATGTGTATATTTAAATAGACTTCATAATAATATTTAATAATAATAATACGTAATAATAGTAGTGTATGATAATCTGGAAAAGCTTTCTTTGTTTAGCAAACATGTCAACCACAGTAACCTCCACCAAAGTGACTAAAAAGCACATAGCTTCTACAGTGGTATCCTCACTGATCACAATGCCTCCAGGTCTAAGAAAATCAGCTGAAAATTTACCAACAACTGAGAAACCAATCACAATGCAAGGAATGCAGACAATGTTCCAAAATATTCAAGAACTAATTGAAAAGAACCAAGAAGCTACATCTAAAAATTTTGAGGACCTGAAAACGGAGATGAGTGAATTAAGAGGAGAGATGAAACAAATCAAAGAGACATTGGGAGAGATGAGATCAACTCTGACGAAACACGAGGAGAGATTGACGGAGGTTGAAAAAACTATTGAAAGAGTTGAAACTCAAATAGACATTTGTGAAAGGAGATGTGCTCAAGCGGTTGGAAAACTCGAAGAGGAAGTAGTACTTTTAGAGATGGAGAAGTCTGCTTTCTTCTTATGTTTGCAAAATGTGGTGGAGGACAGAGAGGAACGGTTGGAGGAAATTGTGGGAGAAGTGATTGCTGAAGTAGTGGGGAGGGAGAAGGAAGAAGTCTGTGGCGAGATAAATGAGGCCTATTGTGTTTATACCAACTATGCGAGACGGCATAATCTGCCTAGAGAAATCCACATAAGACTTACTAAAAAGGCGCTCAGAGATGAAACCCTTCATAAGGCCAGGGACCAGAACATTACATATAAGGGATGGCAAATTACATTTTTAAAGCAGATACCTAGAAGGGTGTGAGAACAGAGACCGAGTTATCAGTTTATAACCTCGTAATTAAGAAAACACAATGCGCCTTATCGATGGTTATTGCCGGAAGGACTTTTGGTGATCTGGCAAGACCGAAAGATTAAAATTGAAAACATACAGGATGCACAGGATTTCTGTGAAAACTTCTTTGGACCCACTGAAGGTGAAAGAGAGAAAGAAATAGGTAAAAAGAGTAAGAAAGACCAGAAAGAGTAGTGGAGAAATGAGAGAGGACTACAAGCATATCAAGGAAAGGGGAAACGAAATGGGAGGAAGGGGGAGGAAGGAGAAATAGAAGAATACGGGGTTGAAACTCGTTTAGCAGCTAAAATTAAAGGGACCAATAGATAGGGATGGACCAAGGAGTGAGACTATTGACAGTAAATGTCAATGGCCTCAATGGTCCGGCAAAGAGGAGACGTATATTAACTAAAATTGTGAAAACTAATGTGAATATTGTCTGTATGCAAGAAACACACATCAAATTGTCACATGTTAACTTATTGAAATGTCCTAAAGCAGGGAAATTGTTTGTAGCGGCCTCAGAGGAGAGAAAGAGAGGCGTTGCAATGTACGTAAAGGAGTATCTCTCCCCAAAACAACTCTTCGCAGATGAAGAGGGACGAATATTAATGTTACAGGTGGAAATATCTCAGAGTAAAGTCTTACTGATAGGAATTTATGCCCCAAATATTAAACATAAATTGTTCTTCCGGAAAATACAAAGATAAATCCGTGACTTGGACTATGAGCAGGTATGTCTTCTGGGCGATTTCAATGCAGTTGTTAATAGGACACAGGATTATAAAGCAGGGGAAAGTCAAAAAAGAAACGGAGGACAAGATAGGATAATCTTACCAGTCATTTGCAATGAAATGAGAGAGAAATTAGGACTGAAAGACACATGGCGTGAGCACAACCCGACCAAAGAACAACAGTCTCAGACCTTCGTTAATAATAACCACTACCCCCCCGCCCCTACCCTGCAACCTCGGCTGATGGAATGCGCGGAAACCTGGTGGGCACATTTCAACAAGAGGGACCCCCCCTCTTGGCCCAACCAGGTTTCCGTAATACCTGCCAGGTCCGCTCCCCCCTCCTGAACAAGATCACAAATGAGGGGGGCTTTATTTACTACAGACCTGGCATTGCATAACATCAGATGGAGGCCAGGGCCCTGAGGATCTGCGCCACCTGGAAAACGAGTGGAGCTTTGGGGGCCGGAGCATGCCACCGCTCGAAGACAGCGGGCGCGCGCTCCCCTAACACGATATGGCCCCCTGCTCCCGCCATATCTACCCCTCCCACCCACAGTACTGATGGTAAAAACCTTATCTGGATGAACTTTATCCCCCCTCTTGACCCCGGGCCCCCCACCCCCCATGCCGTGCTCCACAGCCTTACCTGGCCCTCCCCTTAGTGGGTTATCCCCCATACCCACGGCCTTACTTCTGATCCAACCCTCCCCCCCGGAACCCCTTAAGACATTTGCTAAAACTTTATATAAAAAAACCCTCAACCCCCTCTTCGCGACATGCCACCTCTCTGGGTTCCAAAGCCCTTCATCGAGGTAGGCCTTCGATAACATGGAAGGCCAGGATTGCGAGAGGGGGGAGTCTCGCAAGGCAAAGAGCTCAAATATATGGCCAATAAACATAAAAAAGAAGAACAAGAAAGAGGTGAGCTAATAAGTAAACTAATAAAAGCCGAGGAACAATTACAAGGTAACCCACTCTCTGCAGGGGCAAAAGAACAGATAATACTGCTAAGACATCAGCTTAATCTCCTGGAATTGGATAAATTGAAAGATAAGATAAAGAGAGCAAAACAAAAACACTTTGAATCAGCTAATAAATTAGGAAGATGGCTGACATTTAGATTAAAAAAAGAAAAACAGATTAGACTGTTGACCAATTGGAAGACAAGGAAGGGAATCTATTAAAAGATTAAAAAAGGAAAGGAAAAAATTGGATTTCTACAAAGAATTGTATAAAAGGGAGGAGATCTCAGCAGGTGCAATAAAAAATTATATAGAGAATTTGGACTTACCCAGGATATCCAATCTAACGAAAGAGATACTAGAGGAGGAAATTACTTTAATGGAGATGGAAAAAGCAGTAAAGAAACAGGGGAATCTAAAAACCCCTGGCACACATGGACTTCCAGCAGAACTATACAAAACAATGTTTGAGGTTATGGGAGAGCATATGAAGGATCTATTTAATGAAGTAGTGGGAAAAGCGGAAATTCCCCATTCATGGAGAGAGGCAAATATTAGTTTGATTCCTAAGGAAGATTCCCCCCCCCCCATCAGACATAAAAAATTACAGACCAATTTCCCTTCTGTATTCAGATTATAAAATTTTTACTACAATTTTGGCAAATAGATTAAAAGGGTTTTTGAATGAATTTATACACATGGACCAAAATGGATTCCTACCATCATGACAATTACGGGATAATATGAGATTTATGTTAAATATATTGGAATACTATGAAGAACACCCAGGCAAACAGGTTGCATTAGTTTTTATAGACGCCATGAAGGCATTTGATAGAGTTAATTGGGATTTTATAATAGTGCAACTAGAATATATGGGATTTGGGCAGAGGTTTATAAATGCGATTAAAGCTATTTACTCTAAACAAGTGGCCAGATTATTGATAAATGGGGACTTGACGGAAGAATTTGTTATTGGCAAAGGCACAAGACAGGGATGTCCCCTATCTCCCTTACTTTTTATTTTATCATTAGAAACCCTATTATGTAAAATAAGGAATGAAGAAAAAATTAAAGGCCTTAGAATTGGACAACAGGTATATAAAACCCAGGCCTTTGCTGATGATATGGTTTTCATTTTGGAAGAGCCCATAGAATCCTGTTTATATTTATTAGAGATAATCGAAGAATTTGGGGCTGTAGCAGGGTTATTAATTAATAAAAACAAAACAAATATATTAACTAAGAATATCCGAGAAGAACCTAAGAGAGAGCTACAGGTGGTAACTGGACTAAACGTAGTTAATAAAGTTAAATACTTGGGAATCTGGCTAACTAATAGATGTTCGAGTATACAGGAGGACAATTACAATAAATTATTAATTCAAATTAAAAAAGACTTAGATAGATGGGGTAAAATACAACTCTCACTACTAGGACGAGTTACAACAGTGAAATCTTATGTTTTACCAAAGTTCAATTTTGTATTTCAGACTGCACCGGTGAGTCTATCTAAAAATTTTTTTATAGAGTTGAATCAAATAATATCGAAATTTGTTTGGCAGGGGAAGAAACCACGGATCAAAAGAAAGATGATGCAAGAAGTAAGGGAAAGAGGAGGTTTAGGATTACCATGTTGGGAGAATTATTATTCAGCTGCTTTACTAACTTGGGTAAAAGAATGGATTACCTTATCTAACAATCGTCTCCTTAAGATAGAAGGTTTTGATATACAACAGGGTTGGCATAAGGCACTTTGGCGTGAGAATATCCCACAGAGTAAATGGTTTACCTGACATTATTTAAGAAAGATTCTAATCTGAAATTGGGAAAAAGTCAGTAAAAAATACTACATCAAAATGCCCTGTTGGTTAGCATCTTTAGAAGCAGTGACATATCCCAATCTATATAATGTGGCTAAAAAATTAACATATAAAGACCTACTGGACGCACAAGGGAGATTAAAGTCTAAACAGGAATTAACCGTCCAAGGAGTGCAAATGGATTGGTGGAGTTATCTGCAGATTCAGTCTAAATACCAAGAGGATAGGGATGGAAGAGGGATTGATGGAGAATTACAAGAATTAGATAAAATCTTGATGGGTCAAGAAAAAGGTATGATTTCAAAATCTTATAAATTGCTCATGAAATTAGAGATAGGTGAGGAAATAGTCAAAGATTCTATGATCGCTTGGGGGAAGAATTTTGGGTACCCAATACACCTAGATAAATGGCAAGAGATTTGGTGGGATAATATGAAATTAGTAGTATCCACGGTCTATAAAGAAAATATCTATAAAATGATATATAGGTGACACCTGCCTCCCAATAGACTAGCTAAAATGTTCTCAGGGCAGTCGGCGGAGTGTTGGAAATGTGGAGGGGAACGTGGCACTTATTATCACCAATGGTGGTCATGTCCGAAGGCAGTGATATTTTGGGGGAAAATTAAAAAATGGCTCAATGAGATATTAGTGTTAAAAATCGACTGGCGACCAGAGACATGCCTGCTTGGCTCCAAGCCGGAAAATATAAAAAAGGACTTATGGTATTTGGCATTGCATATCATTACAGCGGTGAGACTGACATACGCGCAATTTTGGAAGAACCAAAATATCCCAACAGAGGAGGCTATTACAAAAAATTTTTTGGAATGTGTGGAAGCAGATACGTTAACTAAAAAGTTACAGGATAGAGAGCAAACAAGTAGGTTTAGCTTGGGACAAATTCTATAAATGGTTAGAAAAGAGAAATCTATAACCCACATTAGTTGAGGATTGGTATTTAAAGAGAAATTTATATTGTATAAATGGTTAGAAAAGAGAAATCTATAACCCACATTAGTTGAGGATTGGTATTTAAAGAGAAATTTATATTGTATAAGATAAGTGTGGTCGGACAGACCTAAGTGATTCACTAAGAAATATAAGATGTTCTGCCTTCTCAGGAATATAATTTAGAGTTATAGTACAGAATACCTGTTCACTAAGGTACTATATGGAAGTACGTATATTTATTGTTGTACTGTTTTGTCTGTCATTTTATGTTGTTTGCTTTTTCTTTTTAAATGAAATGTAAATAAAGATTTTTTTTTTAAAAAAAGAATGTATATACAATTAGGTGACATGTCAAATTTCTTCTGTAGAAGAAATGTTCTATTTTTTATTGGAATAGCCAATAAAAAAGAAAAAAGAAAAAAAAAGAAAATCTATTTTTACACAGATGGAAAGGAGAGAGCAGGATTAGATTAAAATAAACTAAGAGAGGGATTTCTTACAATGGAAAGGCAACCAATTCCTCAGAAGGATGTTTATCAAAAGTAACTTTGGGGAACATGTAGTGAACATGAGACACCAATCCACCGATGAGAAGGTCTCCCTCCTGGTACCATTCCTGTGGAATTTGAATGACTTCATCTCCAGTGCATTTAAGAGGCTGGATCTTCATGGCCAATTCTGGAAACAGTACAATGACAACAATCCCCAACATTCCTGCTGATTTGGCTTGTCCTGTATTGCTGTGGCCAGCAGTCTTGATTCAAACAGGATACTATAGAGAGTGAAAGAAATGCTACCTTGGTTGAGATCTGTCTTCAGAATATGTCTTGCCTCATTTATTGATCTGATCCATTTTCTTCAGCCTCCCTTATGTCTGGATGCTCAAAGTGTAAAGGAGAGAGTTGACCTTTGAGTCTAATATCTAATTATTAGCAATTTAAAAGGCCCCAGATATGAGGTTTTAGCAGAATTTCATTGATCTTGTATAATTATTCCAAGATGATGGTCAGTGTATATTTTACAGGTGTGGATTAATGTAGCTAGTTTCACATAGAGAAATCGGGAGAATCTGTCAGCCCTGGAATTGAGTAGGCATTGGCTGATCAACAGTCTAAAAATATTAGCACAAAGCCCACAAGAAATATATATTTATGCTATGAACAGCAAAAAGATTCTGAGAACCCAAATTTATGGCAACAGCTCTCATATTGACCCTGTCATGGTTGGGGAGCACTTCAATCAATTTTGAGGAATGGTCCTCAGCAGGGAGCAATATATTGGATAGATATATATATCGATTCTGAGATTTGCCTCTGCTAGTTCCTTCCGAAGCATCTTGAGAGCCACTGGAGGATTGACCTGTTGACTTAATCATCATGTCTTTGATATCTGGAGAGATGTTGCTGGAATAAACATGTTTGTTTATTCTAAACATATTCTGCATCCTCTTGGGGATTGAGGAACTGCGCTTGAGGTCTATAATTTGGCTGAGTGGCCTATTGCTCAGAGTTACATACATGAAATTTGTGGCCATATATGTTCTTGAAATGAATGAAGGAATGAATGGATGAATGAATCATCAATCAATCAATCAATCAATCAATCAATCAATCAATCAATCTCCCTCTCACATACAAACACACAGGCTAAATTTAGGCTCCTAATCTTTCGCATATTGTGGTATATGCCCAAAATTATATGACTACTAGTAGGAAGGGATAAATACTATTATGTCACTTGGAGGGGTTTCTTTAAAACGTCTATGGATATTCTCAGTCATCCAGGTCATAATCAAACAGATAGAACAGAACAGAACAGAACAAAACAGAATAGAATAGAATTCTTTATTGGCCAAGTGTGATTGGACACACAAGGAATTTGTCTTTGGTGCATATGCTCTCAGTGTACATAAAAGAAAAGATACATTTGTCAAGAATCATAAAGTACAACACTTAATGATCTAATCAAATCATAATAGGAAACGGTCAATATAAATTGTAAGGATACCAGCAACAAGGTTATAGTCATACAGTCATAAGTGGGAGGAGATGGATGATAGGAACGATGAGAAGATTAATAGTAGTGTAGACTTAGTAAATAGTTTGACAGTGTTGAGGGAATTGTTTAGCAGAGTGATGGCTTCGGGAAAAAACTGTTCTGGTGTCTAGTTGTTCTGGTGTGCAGTGCTCTATAGCGTCATTTTGAAGGTAGGAGTTGAAACAGTTTATGTCCAGGATGTGAGGAGTCTGTAAATATTTTCACTGCCCTCTTTTTGACACATGCAGAATACAGGTCCTCAGTGGAAGGCAGGTTGGTAGTAATTGTTTTTTCTGCAGTTCTAATTATCCTCTGAAGTCTGTGTCTGATTTGTTGGGTTGCAGAGCCAAACCAGACAGTTATAGAGGTGCAGATGACACACTCAATCATTCCTCTGTAGAACTGGATCAGCAGCTCCTTGGGCAGTTTGAGCTTTCTCAGTTGGCGCAGAAAGAACATTCTTTGTTGTGCTTTTTTGATGAGGTTTTTGATGTTAGGTGTCCATTTTAGGTCACAATTGTCTCAAAGTTGCTTTTTCAAAAGACAAGAGGACTGTGTTGTTTTTGTTTGTTTGAGGTAGAAGAAGGTATTTTGCTTCTCATCCAAGAAGCTTCATCAGTTCTGACTGGATGGTGGGGAGAAACAGTTCAGTTGCCTTTTGAAAAAGCACCTTGGAGGTTTCTTTAAAATATTCCAATGTCACCTATATTTTTTTTCTGTGATACCCTATATAAGACCTGGTTTGCTGTTGCTTATGTGTGCTCAGCAAATCCAGAATATACTGTACTATTGCTTGTATATATGTAAATAAAATAATGTATCTTCAAAGTGAACAGCTTGCCTTCGGAAGTTGTGGTGGCTGCATCACTTGAGACTTTCAAGAAGAGATTGGACTGCCATTTGTCAGAAATGGTGTTGGGTCACCTGCTTAGGCGGGGGTTGGACTAGATGACCTACAAGGTCCCTTCCAACTCTTTTAATCTGTTAATCTGTTAATTTTGTTGCTTTACTTGAGGCTAAATTTGGCCACCACACTATGCTATGACTTCCTGTTCTAATCTATGTGACAAAGCCATAAAAAGGCACGGATTTCCTCTGGATATTCTTGTTTTCACCTAGGCAAAGAAAGACTTCTTTACGTATATTTAAAGCTTCATGGCATCAAGAACTGCCCATTAAAATAATTGCTCAGGTGGTATCATGCATCTCCCAATTTAATTGGGAATGATGTAAAGTTTCAGAATGACTGTATTATCAGCTTCACTGGCAAAAATCAATTTATCAGCGGTTTTAAATGGGTCAGGAAATTAGTCAACGATCTTCAAAGAATCTTGAAGTTTGTTCTTTGTATTACTTCTGATGTCTATCTTGATATTAAGCCATTTGTTATGTTACTACTAATGAAAACCCAAAGGTTAATTAAATCATATGGAAAAGTGCTTGCTGAAAAATCAATATACTCTATTGTTCCAAAACCACATAATCCTCAAAGAATTCTGAGATGGAAGATGAATTCTGTCAAATATGTATGTACACACACACACACAAGCACAATTCCAAGTAGTTTTGCTTATTGAAAATGGAATCTTGTTCCTTTTTTTATTTCTTATGTGTTAATTGCTCTCTAGTGTTGAGGTCAGGTCTCAGTATAATTATATAGATTTTGGGGACGAAGATGCATCCCAGTAAACCAGCACTGGAAGACAGGATAGAGAAGATCTCCACAGCCACCACGTACTTCCCTTTGGTGCTCAGGTAGGTGGGGACAAAGGTCAGCCAAACATTGCAGAAAAGCAACATGCTGAAGGTGATGAACTTGGCTTCATTAAAACTGTCTGGCAACTTCCTGGCTAGGAAGGCCACAATGAAGCTGAGAAGGGCCAAGAAGCCCATGTAGCTCAAGACACAGTAAAACATGATGAATGAACCTTCATGACATTCGATTACCATTTCTCCATAGAGTGTCTCCATGTCTAAATGTGGAAATGGGGGAGATGTACTCAGCCAGATGGCACAAATAGTTACTTGAATGAAGGAACAGAACCAGATAATAGAATAGGCCAACTTTTGCCCCACCCATTTATGGAATAGGCTCCCTGGCTTTGATGCTAGGAATGCTACGATGACTGTGATGGTTTTGGCCAATATAGAAGAGATCGCAATAGAGAAGATGATGCCAAAATTGGTTTGTCGGAGGAGGCAGGTCATCCTATTGGGTTTTCCAATGAACAGAAATGAGCAGAGGAAACAGAGAAAGAGGGAGATAAGTAGAACATAGGTGAGGTTGCGATTGTTGGCTTTGACAATGGGAGTGTCCCGTTGCTTAATGAAGATTATAAACACCAAAGCTGTAAGTAGGGAAAAAAGAAGAGACAGAAACACCAGAGTAATGCCCAGTGGCTCTTCAAAGGAGAGGAAATGCAGTGTCTTTGGAATGCACTCATTGTGAGCTTGGTTTGGAAACTGATCCTCGGGACAACGGTCACAATTCTCCATGTCTGAAAAGAAGAGAACAGTTTCTGAACAGGCTTAAACTTTTCCGAAGTTTCAGAATTTCTTTTCTGGATATACCTGCAACGTAAGTTTTTTCTAAATCCTTTTGTAACTCTGTATTCACCTAGATTGTAAAAACGAGTACTGTAGTGAAACACAATTTAGATTTTTCTATATATCAATGCTGTTGGAGTGCACTAGGTTTTATAGCATTTCTGAGCAAGAGAATAGCACGTCCCACTTTCTAAATGTGTGCCAGCTAGTGGGAAAGAGAAAAGAGATGCTTGACACTTTAGATCAGGGTTGAAATGCTACCGGTTTGGCCCAGTTTGTCAGGGCATTTATTAATCCCATGTTTGGCTCTGGGACTAATTACCCTGGTTTAAAGGAGGAGATGAATCGAGGCTTATTCCAAGTTGCACTATTCTGATAAAGAAACGCGAAGGAAGGTTTCTAATAAAACTCATTTATTTGTTATAAAGAAAATAAAACACCTCACTAACTAAGAAAAGTTAATTGTTACATTTTTGAAAGTAATTCGGGCCGGCTATCTCTTAGCCGGACCTTGCTGGAAAGAGAACAAAGGAAAGAGAGTGTGTGAAGAGCAAGTGAAGGAATGTGGGTGGATACGGAAACACGTAGCTTACTGATAAGAAGTTGGCAAAGCTACGGAGAGTCTGACAGTCCAGAAATAATGAGCTCAGCTGGTAAATAAAATAACGCAGTGACATTCCCCTTCTTTGCCAGTTGAGCGAATATCAGTTCATCATCAAATAAGGCACATCTTCTCACGCAGATACTCGTGTTGAGCTGCTGGAAGTGGTTTGTTGAGCATATCAGCAATTTGATCATGTGTAGATACATATTGCATTTTGACAAAACCTTTTTTAACTAAATGTTTTATGTTTTGGTAACGAATGTCAATGTGTCTGGACCTAGAACCTGTAAAATGAGATTCAGAAATATAAACCACCGATTCATTGTCTTCCATCACTGTGATCGGTCGGATCAGGTGTGTCCAGATATCTGTGACTAAAGCATCAAACCAAGTTAGAGAATTACATGCATCTGAAACACAAGCATATTCAGCTTCAGTAGATGAACAAGAAACAAAATTCTGTTTACGTACTTGCCAATAAACAGGACATCCATTTAAGAACATCATATAACCTGAAGTACTTTTACGTGATTTCTTATCACTTGCCCAATCAGAATCTGCATAACAACATAATTCTGCATAATCAGTATGTGTTGGTTCTAACAATAACTTCATGTGTTTAGTGTATTTTAGGTATCTCAATAATTTCTTAATACACGTCCAATGAAACTGTTTTGCTTTACCTACGTGTCGAGATAAGAGATTAACACTAAGTGCAATGTCGGGTCTGGTCCAACTACTAATGTATAACAGTGACCCAATGACTGAACGATAAAGTGTTTGATCCTCGAACTCAGGACTTTCTTCTTGTGTCAAGTTGTGAAAATCTGTTTGCATGGGTGTCTTTGTTGTGTTAGCATCTTTCATGTTGCAATGATGCAAAACTTGTTCAATTTTATCTTCTTGTGAAAGACTAAACCCCTTCTGTGTTTTTTCAATCTGAACACCTAAATAAGTGCTAATGTGACCTAATGATTTCAGTGTGAAGTATCTCTGCAAAGCTTTGGCAAAAATTTCACTCATTTGCTTATTTGGACCAATATAAACAATATCATCAACATAAACAAGAACTATCTCATATGCATTGTTAGATCTTTTTGTGAACACGCACTCATCAGTTTCGGACTTAATAAAGCCCATTGAATTTAGTTTGTCAGTAAGACATAAATACCACATTAAACCAGATTGTTTCAGACCATAAAGACTTTTGTTTAGAAACCAGGTATCCCCTTCTTGCTGTCGGAATCCTGGAGGACTTCTCACGTAGATCTCTTCATCTAGGTCTGCATGTAGATAAGCCGTGTCAACATCAAACTGGAAAACTTCTAAACCAAGGATAGTTGCAGTTGCTAAAGCAATTTTTACACTCTCAGTTCTGACTGTCGGTGAGTAAGTATTTGTGTAGTCCTCAGGATAACGTTGAGTGAAACCCTGAGCTACAAGTCTGGCTTTGTACAATGACTCACCATTTGGTTTCTTTTTGATTCTGTAGACCCATCGAGTGCCAATGACCTTTTTGTTTGCTGGAGGTTTTGCAGGTGTAAATACCTTAAGTTTCTTTAGACTGTCCATTTCAACCTGCATTGCATCATACCATTTGTCTTGCTCTGAATCAGGGAGCTGCTTGATTTGTGTGAAATTATCAGGTGGAAGTGTGACATTGCAAATCAAAGGCAAGGGTGCTTTTGTCAGTTGCCAAGAATATCGTTGTGGAGGGATCCCTTTTGTGGCCCTCTTGGAACGTCTCGGGACAACTGTCCAGTCTTCTTCTGCTTCGTCCTCGTCCTCACTTTTGTCGCTAGCGTCAGCATCCGCGGCTTGCGAAGGCGGAACATCAAGTTGAGAAGAATCAGTGGAATCTTGATCATCAATCTGCGTGGCATCAGCAGTATCATCTCTAGGAAAATAAACTCCAGGATCATTGGAATGAATCCTGGACCAGTCAATATCTTCCTCAAAATTAGCAGATTGGGAAATCACAATTGCATGTTTAGAGTCAATAAATTTGCTCCATTTTGAATTATCATCAATACCCATAAATCTCAGTCTCTTTGCTGCTGGACTTCCTTTTCTTCTTTGAGCTAAGGGAATGTTCACCATAGCATATGAACCAAAAATATGGATGTTTTTAAGATCGGGCTTGTAGCCATACAACATGAAGAAAGGAGTCTGATTTGTTACACTGCTCCAAGTACGGTTTACAATGTAATTTGCGTACTTGATAGCTTCACCCCAGTATATCATATCAAGGTTGGCGTCTTCTAGGAGACAACGCATCATGGTTTGCAGTACCTCTCCGTTGTGAGCTGATGTGTCAGGGGCTGAAGTCTGATGAATAATTCCATTCTTACGTATCCAGTCCTGGAAACGCTGAGACATGAATTCGGCACCACGATCACTCTGGATTCTGGCGATGCGAACTTGGTGTTGGGTAGAAACAAGGGTTGCAAAGTCTTTAAAGATCTGAAAGGTCTCTGATTTTTCTTTCATAGGATATACATATCCATATCTAGAGTAATTATCAACAATTGTTAGAAAATATTTTCTACCACCAAATGATGGCGGGAATGGACCAACTATGTCAATGTGAACCAAATCAAAAATGGGTGTTGACAGGCGTGTAGCGCGTTTGGGAATGGCTGCTGCTTTGGATTTGGCCTTCTTGCATACAGCACAATCCAAAAACACCTTACACCCCTTTAGATCCAAACCTTTTGCGAACTCCGGCATCTTCCTAAGAACACGGAAACTGGCATGCCCCAATCTTCTATGCCATTTGTGGATACACCTGGAATGCAAAGGTTTACCAATTAGTGAATTCTCAACATTAACATTTTTATGCGGAACCTCAGGCTTGCTCTGAGCAACCTGTTTACCAATTCTATTTTTGTTGGCTTTAGGAGCCTTAGGGGTAGCAACAGGATCTCTCTCTGGAGCATCTCTATCTGGGCCTGTGCCTTCCCTTTTTGGAGTTTGCATATTTGCCTGTGTTTGTGTTTTAGGCTTAGGCTTTAAGTAATAAACGCCACCAATTAATATGGTTTCAGCAACAATATCTCCATCTTTAACTATGTAACTTGCTTTTTCAAGGTGGTGAACTTGGAACTTTAACATTCTAGACAAGTGACACTGACTAAGCAAATTACTGGTTGCTGTTGGTATGTAATAAACATCAGGGATGAATGCATCGAGCTCTTCAACATAAACAGTTCCTTTTCCTTTGACCTGACAAGGATGATTGGAGAAAGAATAAAGTTCACGTAGTTCTGGTTCAGGCTCGTGCATCTCTGTGAAAAGTTCCTTTCTGTAGGTAACATGCAATGCTGCACCACTGTCCAAAGTCCACAGGAGTCTTCTGTCATACTCTGGTTGAGGTTGTGGATCATTGGTTAAAGCCAATGTGGCGAGTGGAGTTTGTGGATCACGCCGGGGACCACGATGACCTTGTCTTCTGCCTCTGCCTCTGCCTCTGGAATCTGTTCCTCTGGGCTGGTACGTGACGGGAGCTGGAACTCGTTGGGGACAATCCCGGGTGGCATGTCCCACACGATTGCAGGTGTAGCATCTTGGTGTCTTTGGAGCATAGGTCCTTCCTCGGAAGGGGCGTCTAGCTGGAGCTTTTGATGCGGGTGGTCCTCTCAAATGTGGCATGGCCAACATGAATGCCTCTTCTTCAATTAAAAGTCTACAGACATTGTCCACTGTGCGTTGAGCAATAGGGACTTGGTTAATTTTTGTAACAGCATCTTTCCATTCATAATTCAAAGAGTTAATAATGATGCTGATCATTTGAATATCTTCAATGTTATGGCCTCTTTCTCTCAATTCTGTTCTCAGACCTTTCAGTTTGGTCAAATGTCCTCCAATTTGTTCACTGGGTTTCAATCTCGAACCGTGGAGTTCAGACATGAGTAAACATGAAGATTCAATTGAGATAGGCCTGTAGCAATTTTCCAATTCAGCCCAAATTTGTCGGGCTGTTGTATTTGGTGGAAAAGTGACCTGCAGTTCAGTATCCATGGACATCAATAATGTTGTGCGAGCCCTTATCTCTAAATCTCTTATTGCAAAGTCCCATGGTTGAGCAGGTGGGTTAAATACCATAAAATGAGTGCCTTCTCTAAGAAGCAATAGTGTAATCTCACTGACCCAGGCTTTGTAATTATGTCCTGACATTTTTAGTTTTGACTCACCAGTTAGTGGAGAGACAGAAAATGCCTGGTGAGGAGCCTGCACTTGGTATGCTGGCTGTGCTGGCAGGAATGCCTGTGGTATTTGCTGTGCCTGTTGTGGACCTAAAAATGGTCTTGGTTGTGCCATTGGAGGTGGGCCAGGAGGTGGCCCTATTTGCACTTGTGGCTGGGGCACATATGCAGGCATTTGTAGCTGCTGTGGCTGATGCACTGGAATCTGCTGTATTCCAGTTGCCATTTGTGCTTGAGCTGCAATATTGGCATGACCTGCTGGAGATGCAATCATTTGCCTTTGCTGTGTTCCATCTAAAAGGACACCAACACCGCCAGGGGGTGTTTGAGTTTGGGCCTGTGGAAACACTTGTGGCATTTCAGCTTCCTGTAGTAAATTACTTTTGCCAGCAGATGGTGCTGCACCTTTGGGCAGCTTTGCATACGGGGCATTGTATGCTTTAGAGTAGGAGTGGTTATGTAAGACATGTGTAACTTGATCAGGGAGACTTTCATGTGACGTATGCAGTGCTCTTTGCCTTAATTGGCCTGACACAGAATCCACCAGGGGGAGTGTCTTTGGCTCTGAGCAAGAAGACAATATGGCGCTTTTTGAAAAATTTAAGTTATCTCCCATATCTTGCTCAAGCATAGATATAGCCATTTTTGCCTGGGATAGCTGCTGTTCATAGAGTTTTATACGGTCACGATAGGCTTTCATAGCCATTTCACGCTGGGTGAGCTCAGGGCTTTGAGAAGAGTAATGAATTGTTTCTCTCTCTGCGTGGGAGGAATTTTGCTCAGCAGTGCTTGCACCGAGCTTTACAAATTCAGAAGGTTCTGGGGAGACTTTTTCAGAGCTTGGAAGATCAGAAGAAAATGTTACTGACCTCAGTCGTAAATCATCATCTTCAAAAACAGCTTCTGTCTTATCTGTCTCCATTTCTGTTCCCACGGCTTCTTCTTGTTCCAGGCGTGTGGCTGTAGTAAGGGGCTGGAAATCTGGAAACCTCCTGTCTGCCACCTCTTCGTTGGAAAGATCAATCAAATCATTTACGAAGAGTGGTCTTGGTTTCACTTTGCCTTTTTTTCTTCTGTTTCGGCATCTCAGCAATATAATTAGCGTACCTAAGTAGCTAAAAACTAATTGCCTATGCGCTCTTATCAGAAGTAACAAAAACAAGGAAAAAGCCATAAATCAGACCATCCTCGTGCTACCAGAATGTCAGGGCATTTATTAATCCCATGTTTGGCTCTGGGACTAATTACCCTGGTTTAAAGGAGGAGATGAATCGAGGCTTATTCCAAGTTGCACTATTCTGATAAAGAAACGCGAAGGAAGGTTTCTAATAAAACTCATTTATTTGTTATAAAGAAAATAAAACACCTCACTAACTAAGAAAAGTTAATTGTTACATTTTTGAAAGTAATTCGGGCCGGCTATCTCTTAGCCGGACCTTGCTGGAAAGAGAACAAAGGAAAGAGAGTGTGTGAAGAGCAAGTGAAGAAATGTGGGTGGATACGGAAACACGTAGCTTACTGATAAGAAGTTGGCAAAGCTACGGAGAGTCTGACAGTCCAGAAATAATGAGCTCAGCTGGTAAATAAAATAACGCAGTGACACAGTTCGCCTGAACCAGTAGTAAAAAAGGCTACTGGTTTGTCGGACCGTTACTAATAAATGTAAAAAAAAAGTTCTGACAATCAGCTGAGCGACGTGCGATCGTCGGAACTTTTTTAAAAACCTTTTTAGCATTTTTTTAACAACCTATTTACATCTATTCTCTGCCTCCCGAGTTCCAGTTGATCTGGAGGAAATGGGGATTTTGTAGTAATCTTCCCCTGAAGTGGGGAGGGAATGGAGATTTTACAGCATTCTCTCCCTGGAGTGGGGTGGGAATGGAGATTTTACAGTATCCTTCCACAGCCATGCCCACCAAGCCATGCCATGCCATGCCACGTCCACCAAGCCACACCCACAGAACCAGTAGTAAAATTTTTTGAAACCCACCACTGTTCTGCGCATGTGCAGATCGCTGATGACAACGTCTGGGGCAGTGGGCGGGGCATTCCACCAGTTTTACTACCGGTTTTTGTGAACCAGTCTGAACTCACCACTGGGCTGGTTCTATTGGGATGTCATGAATCTTACCCATTTGTCTGGATATCATCTTTTCTGGACAGGGAGCACAAGTGTAGCAGCAAAATTTCCTCCCTTCGATCTTGTTCTTTCTTTTTCCAAGAGGACATGGCTCATTACATAAGGAGGGAGGAGGGATCTGCCCCAAATAAAGAAAGAAGTCAGTAGTAATGTTTTACTTACGTTTTTGTCTTAAAGGCAATGACTGTTGATAGTTATTTCTGCCATGTAACAGACAATTCAACCTCCAAAAGGTTACCAGAGCCAGGAACGTAAGCGAAGTTGCATTTGATTTGGTTTTTTTTTATCTAGCTGAAGTTTAATGAATGAAATGCAGCCCACATTTATATCTAAACCTGGATTATTTTCCCTACTGTTCCCCAGTCAAGGCTCTGGTTACTATCTTTAAACCCAGGAAGACATAAGGCCTGGTTAAATGATGGACTCCCTGTCCCACATAGTAGCTGCCTGGTTGAATCACTCTCATAAGGTTGGCACACTTCAAGTCCCCTTAATTAAACAATGCCATTTATAAGGACCCTGGAAGGATATCTTTTCTGGAATGGAATGGAATGGAATGGAATGGAATGGAATGGAATAGAATAGAATAGAATAGAATAGAATAGAATAGAATAGAATAGAATAGAATAGAATAGGGACCTTGGTGGTCTTCTCGTCCAGCCCCTGCTGAAGCAGGAGTATCATGCTACAACATATAACATTTTATACTGTTGTGGCTCTCTTGCCCCATCCAGTGGCTGGAGAGACAAATATGCCTGAACTCTATTGTTTGGAGCTGACTCCGCCAATTTATTCATCAGTCCGCACTCTCAAACCAAGTGTATGGTGGGAAGCCAGACTTCATTTCTTTTAGCATTTGGAGAAGGCAAAAGCACAAAGAAGCAGCCATTTTAATCTGTGGCACATGATCATCCAAGAACAAATTCACATCCCACACACAGAGCATTGCTGGTGAGATTCAAACGGCTTGTATTTATTGATTGTTATGTTCAGCAGTAACTTAATACTGTCTATCTTATATTTGATTCTCACTGTATGTATCCCTATTTGTCTCGGTTTCATCATATCCTTGTCATGGTCTGACCACTCGCTCCTTCGACTTGACTTTCTGACCACCGCACCCCGTCGCAGGGAGGCGGAGCCGACCAGGTGGTTCCGCCCCAGGCGCCTGATGGATCCTGATAGGTTCCAGATGGAGCTTGGGCCATTTCCTGAAACTCTAGCTCACGACTTGGCTGATGACCTGGTGGCCGCCTGGGATAGTGCGGCTGCCGGGGCTTTGGACTGGGTTGTGCCTTTGCGGCCTCTGACCCGGCGCCGAACTCACTTAGCTCCTTGGTTCTCCGAGGAGCTGAGAGAGATGAAGCGCCGGAAAAGATGCCTAGAGAGTGGTTGGAGGGCCAGCCGTTCCGAATCCGACTTGACACTGGTAAGGTCTCATATTAAGACCTACCTAGTGGCGATAAAAGCGGCGAAATCTAGCTATTTTGCCGCTCTTATCGCGTCATCAGATAACCGCCCAGCCGCCCTGTTCAGGGTGACCCGCTCCCTTCTCCATCTGGGAGCGCAGGAGGACCCCTTGCAGGGCCGAGCTGAGGATTTTGTACAGTATCTGGATGATAAAATAACTCAGATTCGGGAAGACTTGGCCACTGACTGGGTTAGTTCAGACGAGATGACTGAGGCAGGCCTTGAGAATGTTATCTGGGAGGAGTTCGATCCTGTGGCTCCCGAGGACGTGGACAGGATCTTGGGACGGCTGAACGCCACCACATGTTTATTGGACCCGTGTCCCTCCTGGTTGGTGCTGGCTTCCCGGGAGGTTACACGAGGCTGGCTCCAGGGAATTATCAACGCTTCTTTGAGTGAGGGTGTCCTGCCGGCCGCCTTGAAAGAGGCGGTGGTGAGGCCTCTCCTCAAGAAGCCATCCCTGGATCCAGCTGTTTTGGCTAACTATCGTCCAGTCTCCAACCTTCGCTTTATTGCGAAGGTTGTTGAGAGTGTGGTGGCGCGACAGCTTCCACAGTACCTGGATGAAGCTGTCTATTTGGATCCGCTCCAGTCCGGCTTCAGACCTGGGTACAGCACGGAAACGGCATTGGTCGCGTTGGTGGATGATCTCTGGAGGGCTCGGGATAGGGGTTACTCCTCTATCCTGGTCCTGTTAGACCTCTCAGTGGCTTTTGATACCATCGACCATGGTATCATGTTGCGCCGGCTGGAGGGATTGGGAGTGGGGGGCACCGTTTTGCGGTGGTTCTCCTCCTATCTCTCCGACCAGTCGCAATCCATGTTGACAGGGGGGCAGCGGTCGACCCCGAGGCGCCTTGTTTGTGGGGTGCCACAAGGGTCGGTCCTCTCGCCCCTCCTGTTCAACATTTATGTGAAGCCGCTGGGTGAGATCATCCGTGGTTTTGGGGTGGAGTTCCATCAGTACGCTGATGATACTCAGCTGTACATCTCCACCCCAGACCATCCCAACGATGCCTTGGAAGTGATGTCCCAGTGCCTGGAGGCCGTGCGGGTCTGGATGGGGAGAAACAGGCTTTGACTCAACCCTTCCAAGACCGAGTGGCTGTGGCTGCCGGCGTTCCGGTATAGCCAGCTGACGCCATCGCTGGTTATTGGGGGCGAATCATTGGCCCCCACGGAAAGGGCCCACAACTTGGGCATCCTCCTGGACGCATGGCTGTCTTTAGAAGGGCATATGATGGCCGTGGCCAGAGGGGCTTTTTATCAGGTTCGCCTGATACGCCAGTTGCGCCCCTTTCTGGATCGGGACTCCCTACGCACAGTCACTCAAGCACTCGTCACCTCTCGTCTGGACTATTGTAACGCTCTCTACATGGGGCTCCCCTTGGGGTACACCCGGAGGCTCCAACTGGTGCAGAATGCGGCCGCGCGGGGGATTATGGGAGCGACTGGGTGCTCCCATGTGACTCCTCTCCTGCGCGAGCTGCATTGGCTTCCGGTGGACTTCCGGGTGTGCTTCAAGGTGTTGGTGATCACCTTTAAATCGCTCCATGGCTTAGGGCCAGGGTACTTACGGGACCGCCTTCTGCCACCAATAGCCTCCCACCGGCCAGTTCGCTCCCACAGAGAGGGCCTCCTCAGGGTGCCGTCGGCTAGACAATGCCGGCTGGCGACCCGCAGGAGGAGAGCCTTCTCTGTGGTGGCACCTACCCTTTGGAACAATCTACCCCCAGAGATACAAGTGATCTCTGACCTCCGGACCTTTCGTCAGGCCCTAAAAACTCATCTCTTTCAGTTAGCCGGTCTCTCTTGATTTTATGATTTTATGGTTGGTTTTAAATTTTGATATGGATTTTAAATTGATAAATTTTAAACTATGGGCCAAATTTAATTATTTTAAATCTATTTTTTAATCGCACTTATGTATAAATGTTTTTATTTTGGCTGTTCACCGCCCTGAGTCCGAAAGGAGAAGGGCGGTATAGAAATTTGAATAATAATAAATAAATAAATATCCTGTTCTCTCAATAAAGCATTCAGATCTACACACACAGTCCATTGCCCAGAGTGACTGACTGACTGTCCGTCCATCCATCTGTCCATCTGTCCATCTGTCTGTCTATCTGTCCATCCGTCCATCTGTCCATCCATCCATCCATCCATCCATCATCTATCTGTCTCTGTCTCTGTCTTTCTTTCTCCGTCTCTCTGTCTCTGTCTCTGTCTCTGTCTCTGTCTCTGTCTCTGTCTCTGTCTCTGTCTCTGTCTCTGTCTCTGTCTCTCTCTCTCTCTCTCTCTCTCTCTCTCTGTCTGTCTCTGTCTCTGTCTCTCTGTCTCTATTTTTCTCTGTCTGTCTCTCTGTCTCTGTCTCTCTCATCTGTCTGTTTCTCTGTTACAATCTCTATCATCTCTCTTTATCATCTACCTATCTATTGAATTCTAAAGCACACAACTCTCTCTCCCATATTATTGTTATGTTACCTGAGTGAATCCATGATGCCACTGGATTTTGTCTTGATGAATACGGAAGGTTTCTCCTTGCAGATCTAGTTCCCCAACTGGGATGTTGATATAGGAGTTGTTTGGGAAAGTAACCAAATTGACAATGTCAAATCCAGCTTCTAATGCTCCATCTTCATTGAATTTAATTTCATCTCCAGCATTGTTGTTGAAGGAAATTCTCTGCAGAAATGAGTGGAGCTTGCGGAAGAAAAAGGATAAGGTTAGCCTTCAAAATGGCTTCAAACAACACCACTTTTTAAGTTTGGAGGCTTCCTTCCTTGGGAATAAAGAAGTATAGAGGACTGAAAGAATCTAGTGGTTATTTTGGACCATAGTCCATCTTACGGACTAAAATTTCTTTAGTATATGTTGATTTTTTTTTTCTAGTGACAATTGAGAGAGTTGTTGGAAAAAGAGCAAGAAGAAGCTATGGGAAGAAAATCTCCAGAGAAGCAGAAAGGCAGAAGTATGTTAAAGACCAGTTTTGTTGATGTGGAAGGAGGAAAAAGCTGAGATGTGTAACGGTGGTGGTATTCAAATTTTTTCCCTACGAGTTCTGTGGGCATGGCTTGGTGTTGGGGGTCATGTGACTGAGTGGGCATGTCCAACTTGACGTCACTCATGGCCATGCCCACTATGTCACATGACCCCCCACCAAGCGATGCCCACAGAACCTGGTAGAAAAAAAAATGAATTTACAGCTATTCTTTCTACCTATTTTTTGCCCAGGCCTGGCCTAGTACTGCATGCTGCCTGCTCTCCCTTCACCAGTCACATGCGTCACCCCGTTTCCCTTCCTTCAGAGGCCCTGGCCTTAGCCCGGCTTTCTCCCCCATGAATTCCTCTTTTGTCGTCTCATGGCCGCGACCTTACCTTTCTCCCACGGCTGGCTGCCAGGGAAGGCAAGCCAGAAGTGAGGCATCGCCGTTGGGCTCCCCACCAGCCCTCATCTCACCCCCCCTTGTCATGAGATGCCTGCAGCCTCCTCCAAGAAACGACGCAGTACCTGCAGGCTTCTTGCAGTGAAAATTACTGACCTCTGGCTCTGCTCCACTTCTTGAATGCACAGCTGTCACCCTCTTCTATGCACCAGCCATGCAGGCACACCCCATTGCCTGCTGCCGCTGCGCCGAAGAGACTTCCCCGGGCAAGTCCAAGCGGAGCAGCGAAGCAGGCAATGGGGTGCGCCTGTGCAGCTGGTGCACATAGAAGAGAGTGGTGGTGCATTCGAGAAGTGGAGTGGAGCCGGAGGCTGGTAATTTTCAGTGCAAGAAGCCTGCAGGCACCGCATCTTTTTTTCGGTGTGGCTGGAACCGAACCGGTATGAACCGGCTGAATACCACCTCTGATGTGTAGGCAAAAGTGGGTCAATATTTGTAATGTTTCAATCTTGAAGAAAGATGAACATCAGTGATGCTTAGATAGATGGTCTACAATGATCTGTTGACTCATTAAGTCTTGGCACTCAATAAGTCAAGGACAACATTTCAAAAGAGCATTGAGAAAGGGGAAAACTTACCTGCCAGGCTTCTACAATCTTTGATCGCCCTTGATCCTTTTGTATCTTCTGATAAGTCCTCACTGTTTGAGCAGCCCGTAATGCTTGAGCCACAGCATAGACTGCATTATAGATACTGTAACTATGGCCAAGTATTCTGGTTTCAAAGAAGGGTGCAATAAGGTCCTCTAGTCTTTCCTCTCCAGTACATTCCTCATCTTGAGAAACACCATTACTTGGTGGTGAACAGCCAAAAGTGTGGCTCCAGAAATCTCTAATAAAGCCATCTTGACTTGCCTCAGACGGGGTGATGTCCTGTATAAATTGTTGGAAACCTGGAAGTTCTCTTGTGCTAATTGAGAAGGAAATGGCCCCATGGAACGTTTGCATATCAACAGCTCTTAGTAAGGAATGTAATGTGAAATCATTTTGGGCCATTGTGATCCACACTTTTCGTGTGGAAATTTTCTGTGAAGAATCCGAACGCGTTGGGAGAAAAAATTGGGTGGCTTGTAGAATAGAGACCAGCCACATAAAGACTGTATTTTCTCCATGTACAATAATTGTATTTGCGGTTCTCTCTGTGAACAAAGTAGTGTGCCTCAGACAATGCTCAATCAAGTCTAATCCTTTGGAAGAGTGTAAATTTCTGTCAATCCTTTCGGTGAATTCAGAGCAGATTTTATTTTGAGAGAGCATGGGTTCCAGAGTTTGTATGAAATGTTCTCCATGTTTATCATCTACAATGACAAATCCTACCCACTTCCATCCAAAGTACAGGAGGAGCTGGATTAAACCCTTGTACTGGAGAGCTTCATCGGGGGCCATGCGATAAAAAGGCGGGAAACGTGATTCA
The DNA here is from genome assembly GCF_059756535.1 of Pantherophis guttatus. Taxonomy (NCBI): domain Eukaryota; kingdom Metazoa; phylum Chordata; class Lepidosauria; order Squamata; family Colubridae; genus Pantherophis; species Pantherophis guttatus. The sequence goes on from NC_142066.1 coordinate 15,321,614, forward strand.
TCAGTCGCTGCCAATTGAAATGAGCCATATGAAATCTAAAAAAAAAGAAAGGAGGTATAAGTGAAAGAGAGGGAATGATAAAGTAAGTGAAAATATCAATGGATGCATTATATTTCTATTGATTTAAACCACTTTCACTTTAAAAATATGGAAGTTTAATATCCCCTTTAATATCCCCTAAAAGGGGGATATCCTTGCTGAATATTTTCTGTCTGTCTGTCTGTCTGTCTGTCTGTCTGTCTGTCTGTCAGTCATCATCATCATCATCATCATCATCATCATCATCATCATCATTACCATCATGATGCTTGTGAAGAAGGCACAGAAGAGGCTGTATAGCATCTACTTCTGTCCTACTATTGCAGCACTATTGAGAGCATCCTAACATACAGCATTCTTGTATGGTATGAGAGCAGCTCTGTAGCGGACAAAAAAGCTTTACAGAGAATAATTAAAACTGCCCAGAATATCATCGGGCTCCAGCTGCCAGCCCTGAATGACATCTTCAAATATCACTGTTTGAGGAAGTTGCATAACATTCTCAGAGACTCTTCCCATCCTGCTTACAATCTTTTTGGACTGTTTTCTTCTGGCAGAAGATACAGAACAATTAAAACTCAGACCACACATTTTCTGAATAGTTTTTATCCCAGAGCTATAATAGCATTCAACAATGAACTAAAGGGCCACCAACAGTGAGCTGTTGGACAGCATTACTTGGTCTGTTGTGTGGATGTTTAGGTGGTTTAGGAGTGGGGAATTTGTGTGGGTGGGAGTGTGTTTGGGGATTGTTATGTGTGTTGGACCTGGTCTTTGGATGTTAAGTAAATTTTGTTGTATGGGTATACTGTGTATACATGTACAATGACAATAAAGTTATTATTATGATCATCATCATCTCAAGTCTTTTTCTTGAAGATAACTTGAATATTTGAATTGAAAGAATCAAATCTTTCAGTGCTTCCTAGGTGAATGTTCCTTCTACATGTTGTGCTCCCCATCTTTAATATAAAACCCAGGTATTTGTGCACATTATGCTTAAAATATATGAACTGAAATAAGCGAGGCAGGTAATGATAGCTAGCATAAGCCTGCAGGTTCAAAGAACTATGTGTCAAAATTCTGTATGTCTCGATTCATCATACTGAACGAAGCGATATACTGAAGAGAAACACGGATTAATCAAAGTCTGCCCTTTACCCTAATTTCTTTACTTCTCTTTACCCTAATTTCTTTACATCTGTTTACCGATAAACCATCAAGTTGCTTCTTGAAGGGGATTTCAAAGGCAGACAATCTGTGTGATTGATGTCCTAATTTTGAGATCTTTAGTTATGGCTCCAACCTGTGGGATCTTGAAAAGCTGCAAAATTTCTGCCATTCGTATGGATGTTTCGGGACTCATCCCTCCAATGATTCCCATCACTTTCTTTTCAGTCCCACAAATATAGTTGGGGACAATTTTATGCGACTTAAAAAGCAGATCCAGAATGGTACGATAGGTCATTAGTGCATCAGAGTAGCTGTCATAGATATGGAATCCAAGAGTGATGTTAGGCAAGATGTGAGAATCCTTGTTGATCTCTTTCACGGCAAACACTAAAGCCAAGATGTGTTGGTAGAACTTGGTTACCACACTGTAAAAAAGTCATTTGTTTCAAAAGAGAACTGTGCTATGCATTACATACTAAGGAATATATATCCAGTGACAGAAATACTATGAGGAAGACACACTGACAAGAGAACTATACTGAAGTTCACAGTTTTATGATTCCAGATTCATATCCTATACAAAGTGGTTTATTTAACTGTATCCTTTAACAGATACTTAAACGGATAACCAAAAAGGATGCGACGGATAACTGATATATCCAGAAATGTTAAAGGACATGATTGAATAAAAAAGTAATGCATTCCCAGTGGTGGGTTTCTACCGGTTTGGCCCGGTTCAGGAGATCTGATAGCGGCAATGGTGAGCTGAGAGTGAACCAGTTCTCTCTGACGATTAGCTTGGCCCTCCCACCCAGCCCTGCGTTATACATACCTTATATTCCATTGTTTTTAGCCCAGCTGAAAGGTGTGGCAGAGCGGATAGCCGGGTCTCAGCTATTCCGTAAAACACTGCGCTTGTATGGAGCGAAGTGCATGTGAAACACATGTATGAAGTGAACCGGTGGTAACACCGGTTGAAACCCACCACTGTGCATTCCCTTGGAAAAACGGGAGGAATCATGAAATACTTTAAAGAAGGAAGAGAGGATAATATTCTAGAAACATCTGTATGGTTGTCACGTAGAAGAGATCTACAGAAGAAATCCCATTTTTCCTGCCTTTAAAAAGGAGAGACTTTATGTTTATTTTTTTCATGTTTATTCATGTTTCCTTTTTTTCATGTTTATTCATGTTAAAATTTCCATTGAAATTTTGGCCCTTCATCCAGTTCCATAATGTCCTCTGAGCAAGGGTTGGCTTACAACAAAGGTTGGGAACCTTAAACGCTCAAAGAGCCATTTGGACCTGTTTCACAAAGAAGAAAAAAACACCGGGAGCCACAAAACTTTTCCCGTGCTTGACTATTTCCTGAGTGGCTACAAAACTAGCATATGTAGTTGAATTAAACATTCTATTTTCTTCTAAAACTTTTCTTTTCTTGGATTTATCCATGGTTTGCCTGCCAGGAGTCAAAAAGCTCAAGAAATCATGTGCCAGCGGGTGTCGCACATTGGTGGTTGTGACTCATATTTTGAGCGACAGGGAGCTGCAGCAGAGGGATAAAAGAGTCCCATGTAGCTCCAGAGCCACAGGTTGCTGATCCCTGGCTTAGAAGACGTACAAGGTCTCTATGATTCTTTTAAAACATTCATCTTATTATGAAAACAATTCCTGTACAATCAGCTCAAGCCTGTTCAGTGTTGTAAAAAACCCCAAACATTTCGCTCCTTGATAAGCAACAAAATAAGGGATAGTAGGAATCATTAAATACTCCATAAGAAAAGTCTGAAGAGAAGGCAGGTTATCTAGTTGGAAGAAACAGAACGGGTTCATTTTTTAAAAAATGAGAATCTGAGTTGAGTGGAACAAATTTATATTACGGGGGAGCTCAGTGATCAGGAGAGTAGAGCTGATGAACATAGCTATTAGCTATATTAGGAATTCATGTATCCTTCCATGGTGAACTCTTTCTATTCTTAAAAGGAGATGGTAAACAGAAGAGGACCTATTTCTACTTGTAAAGTTTTGTGTTTCAGCTTTCCATTTTTCTTTCAAAGATTGCGATCTTTTTGAAATAGGACAGGTGGATCCCAAGCCTCTAAGCGATACATGAAAAAAATAGAGACACGGTAGTAATAACTAGTGTTACCCCAAGGTTTTGGAAATGATTTTTCATTCCACAGTCAATGCCTATATTTAAAATATTATAGCGCCTATTAGGTGATGGTGAATTAGGGCGGTTGTTTTTCCTTCATTTTGGAAGAGTTTTCAGTTCTCAACAGAATATCTGCTTGTCCTGGTCTATCGGATTTTGGCTTAATTAGAAAAGAGGATGTTGAATTAACAAATCATTTCTATATAACAAGCTGCTGTTAAGGATATGTCCATGATACATTTATATTCATTAACAGATGATGATGGAACATCTATTTTTACATAGATGGAAAGGAGAGAGCAGGATTAGATTAAAATAAACTCAGAGAGGGATTTCTTACATTGGGAAGGCAAGCGATTCCTCAGAAGGATGTTTATCGAAAGTAACTTTGGGGAACATGTAGTGAACATGAGACACCAATCCACCGATGAGAAGGTCTCCCTCCTGGTACCATTCCTGTGGAATTTGAATGGCTTCATCTCCAGTGCACTTAAGAGGCTGGATCTTCATGGCCAATTCTGGAAACAGTAAAATGACAATAATCCCCAACATTCCTGCTGATTTGGCTTCTCCTGTATTGCTGTTGCCAGCAGCCTTGATTCAAACAGGATACTATAGAGAGTGAAAGAAATGCTACCTTGGTTGAGATCTGTCTTCAGAATATATTGTGCCTCATTCATTGATCTGATCCATTTTCTTCAGCCTCCCTTATGTCTGGATGCTCAAAGTGTAAAGGAGAGAGTCGACCTTTGAGTCTAATATCTAATTATTAGCAATTTAAAAGGCCGCGGGTATGAGGTTTTAGCAGAATTTCGTTGATCTTGTATAATTATTCCAAGATGATGGTCAGTGTATATTTCACAGGTGTTGAGTAATGTAGCTAGTTTCACATAGAGAAATCTTGGAGAATCTGTCAGCTCTGGAATTGAATAGCATTGGCTGATCAACAGTCTAAAAATATTAGCACAAAGCCCACAAGAAATATATATTTATGCTATGAACAGTAAATTGATACAAGATTCTGAGAACCCAAATTTATGGCAACAGTTCTCATATTGACCCTGTCATGGTTGGGGAACACTTCAATCAGTTTTGAGGAATGGTCCTCAGAAGGGAGCAATATATTGGATAGAGAGATATAGCTATTCTGAGATTTGCCCCCGCTAGTTCCTTCAGAAGCATCTTGAGAGCCACTGGAGGATTGACCTGTTGACTTAATCATCATGTCTGTGATATCTGGAGTGATGTTGCTGGAGAAAACATGTTTGTGAGCAGAGACCTCTTTCTGCTTACTCTTGGGGACTGAGGAACTGCGCTTGAGGTCTATTATTTGGCTGAGTTGCCTATTGCTCAGAGTTACATACATGAAATTTGTGGCCATATATGTTCTTGAAATGAATGAATGAATGATGAATGAATCATCAATCAATCAATCAATCAATCAATCTCCCTCTCACATACAAACACACAGGCTAAATTTAGGCTCCTAAACTTTCGCATATTGTGGTATAAGCCCAAAATTATATGACTAGTAGTACGAAGGGATAAATAATATTATGGTCACTTGGAGGGGTTTCTTTAAAATGTCTATGGATATTCTCAGTCATCCAGGTCATAATCAAACAGATAGAACAGAACAGAACAAAACAGAACAGAATAGAATAGAATTCTTTATTGGACACACAAGGAATTTGTCTTTGGTGCATATGCTCTCAGTGTACATAAAAGAAAAGATACATTTGTCAAGAATCATAAAGTACAACACTTAATGATATAATCAAATCATATTAGGAAACGGTCAATATAAATTGTAAGGATACCAGCAACAAGGTCTATTATATGGCTGAGTGGCCTATTGTTCAGAGTTACATACATGAAATTTGTAGCCATATATGTTCTCTAAATCAATGAATGAATTGATGATCAATCAATCAAGTGCGGCCGTGCGGGTGGTTATGGGAGCAACGTGGAGTTCCCATGTAACACCTCTCCTGCACGAGCTGCACTGGCTCCCGGTGGTCTTCCAAGTGTGCTTCAAGGTTCTGGTTATCACCTTTAAAGCGCTCCATAGCTTAGGACCTGGTTATCTACGGGACCGCCTGCTACCACCAATAGCCTCCCACCAGCCAGTACGCTCTCATAGAGAGGGGCTCCTCTGGGTGCCGTCGGCCAAACAATGTCGACTGGCGGCCCCTAGGGGGAGAGCCTTCTCTGTGGGGGCACCTACAATCTGGAACGAGCTCCCCCCGGAGAATCCCGTATCTGCGCACCTTCCGTCGCGCACTTAAGACTTTCTTATTCCATCAAGCTGGCCTGGCCTAAATCTTCTCCCCTTTTTAAATGTAAATTTTAATTTGTTTTAAATTATGGGGTATTTTAAATTCAGCCAAATTATTTAATTCGTTTTTAATTCATTTTAAATATTTTGTATTTATTTGTTTTATCTTGTGGCTGTTCACCGCCCTGAGTCCTTCGGGAGAAGGGCGGTATAGAAATTTAATTAAAAAAATCGATCAATCAATCTCCCTCTCACATAGAAACACAGAGGCTAAATTTGGGCTCCTAATCTTTCACATATTGTGGTATATGCCCAGGGGTGGGATTCAAAAATTTTAGCATCCAGTTCTATGCCTGGTTGCTGGGCATCATGGGCGTGGCCTACTCGGCCTTTTGCTCCACGGCGGGGGTGGGGGGTGTTTTCACCCTCCGCAGGCTATGGAGGCTTCCCTCAAGCATCCAGGATGGTGAAAATGGCCTCTCCTGGGCTCTGCAGACCGTCTGGAGGCTGGAAATGGCCGCATTTGCAGACTTCTATAACTTCAGGGATGCCTGTTTTTCACCCTCCCAGAACCTCCACATGGGCACTGCATTTACATGGTGTCCAAAATGGGTCCTGTGGAGACTCCTGGGAGGGGCAGGATGGGGTTGGGAGGGGCCAACCAGTCTTTACAACTACCAGTTCAGTGAACCAGATGCAAAATTAGTATCTGGTCCACCCGAACCAGTCCGAACCAGCTGAATCCCACCCCTATATATGCCCAAAATTATATGACTACCAGTAGGAATGGATAAATGATATTATGGTCACTCAGAGGGGTTTCTTTAAAACATTTATGGATATTCTCAGTCATCCAGGTCATAATTGTCTCAAAGTTGCTTTTTCAAACGGCAAGGGGACTGTGTCTTTTTTTGTTTGTTTGAGGTAGAAGAAGGTGTTTCACTTCTCCTCCAAGAAGCTCCATCAGTTCTGACTAGATGGTGGGGAGAAAATCCAATTGCTGTTCTGTCCCCGTCTCACACACGCACACAAACAGTCAGCCAGGAGTTAAATAAAGCTTGCAGGCAATAAATTCCTTCGATAACAGGATTGGCAGCAACCCAGTAGCTGCTTGCCAAGAACTTTACTCATAGAGAATCAAAACAAATACACAAATCCACAGAATTGTCAAGTCCAGTCCGTATTAAATCCAAGGCAGGCAGATAACATAGTTTCAGAGATACAAGGCGACTCGCTAGTTGTTTAGTTTTGTCCATCACAGAGCCCGAATGGCCACCACACCCCCTTTTATCCCCTGTGGGGTGTGGTCCAGTGACTCAGCTTAATCTCTGGTACGCCTCCTTTTCTGCTGTGTGCGCTTGTCTCTCCGACGCTGGCGTGGATCCAGCCAAGACTTATCTTCGTCACTGTCCGATTGCGACTGCTCGGCGATACCTGGCTCCTGGCCAATCTCTTCTCCTTCGGGAGACACCTGAGGCATTGCCAGAGAGGAGGGTCCTGGAGAGGGAGGCCTGGCCAACTCCTCTCCTTCACTTTCGGAGCCTTCTCCCTCTGATAAGATGGGATCGGGGGTCAGAGTCACAACAATTGCCTTTTGAAAAATAACCTTTGAGGTTTCCTTAAAAATATTCCAATGTCACCTATAATTTTTTTCTGTGATACCCTATATAAGACCTGGTTTGCTGCTGCTTATGTGTGCTCAGCAAAATATCAAAAGCTTTGCTTGGGATCCAGAATATACTCTATTATTGCTTGTATGCATGTAAATAAAATAATGTCTCTTCAAAGAGAACAGCTTGCCTTTGGAAGTTTTGGGAGCTTCATCACTTGAGATTTTCAAGAAGAGATTGGACTGCCATTTGTCAGAAATGGTGCTGGGTCTCCTGCGTGGGTGGGGGGTTGGACTAGATGACCTACAAGGTCCCTTCCAACTCTTTTAATCTGTTAATCTGTTAATTTTGTTGCTTTACCTGAGCCTAAATTTGGCCACCACACTATGCTATGTCCTCCTGTTCTAATCCATCTGACAAAACCATAAAAAGGCACGGATTTCCTCTGGATATACTTGTTTTCATCTAAGCAAAGAAATACTTCTTTACGTATATTTAAAGCTTCATGGCATCAAGAACTGCCCATTAAAATGATTGCTCAGGTGGTATCATGCATCTCCCAATTTAATTGGGAATGATGTAAAGTTTCATAATGACTGTATTATCATCTTCATTGGCAAAAGTCAATTTATCAGCAGTTTTAAATGGGTCAGGAAATCAATCAACGATCTTCAAAGAATCTTGAAGTTTGTTCTTTGTGTTACTTCTGATGTCTATCTTGATATTAACCCAGTTGTCATGTTACTACTAATGAAAACCCAAAGCTTAATTAAATCATATGGAAAAGTGCTTGCTGAAAAATTAATATACCCTATTCTTCCAAAACCACATAATCCTCAAAGAATTCTGAGATGGAAGATGAATTCTGTCAAATATGTATTTACACATACACACGAGCACAATTCCAAGGAGTTTTGCTTATTCAAAATAGAATCTTGTTCCTTTTTTTAATTCTTATGTGTTAATTGCTCTCTAGTGTTGAGGTCAGGCCTCAGTATAATTATATAGATTTTGGGGGTGAAGATGCATCCCAGTAAACCAGCACTGGAAGACAGAATAGAGAAGATCTCCACAGCCACCACGTACTTCCCTTTGGTGCTCAGGTAGGTGGGGACAAAGGTCAGCCAAACATTGCAGAAAACCAACATGCTGAAGGTGATGAACTTGGCTTCATTAAAACTGTCTGGCAACTTCCTGGCTAGGAAGGCCACAATGAAGCTGAGAAGGGCCAAGAAGCTCATGTAGCTCAAGACACAGTAAAACATGATGAATGAACCTTCATGACATTCGATTACCATTTCTCCATAGAGTGTGTCCATGTCTAAATGTGGAAATGGGGGAGATGTACTCAGCCAGATGGCACAAATAGTTACTTGAATGAAGGAGCAGAACCAGATAATAGAATAGGCCAACTTTTGCCCCACCCATTTATGGAATAGGCTCCCTGGCTTTGATGCTAGGAATGCTACGATGACTGTGATGGTTTTGGCCAATATAGAAGAGATCGCAATAGAGAAGATGATGCCAAAATTGGTTTGTCGGAGGAGGCAGGTCATCCTATTGGGTTTTCCAATGAACAGAAATGAGCAGAGGAAACAGAGAAAGAGGGAGATAAGTAGAACATAGGTGAGGTTGCGATTGTTGGCTTTGACAATGGGAGTGTCCCGTTGCTTAATGAAGATTATAAACACCAAAGCTGTAAGTAGGGAAAAAAGAAGAGACAGGGACACCAGAGTAATGCCCAGTGGCTCTTCAAAGGAGAGGAAATGCAGTGTCTTTGGAATGCACTCATTGTGAGCTTGATTTGGAAATTGATCCTCGGGACAACGGTCACAATTCTCCATGTCTAAAAAGAAGAGAACAGTTTCTGAACAGGCTTAAACTTTTCAGAAGTTTCCGAATTTCTTTTCTGGATATACCTGCAATGTAAGTTTTTTCTAAATCCTTTTGTAACTCTCTATTCAACCTAGATTGTAAAAACGAGTACTGTAGTGAAACACAATTTAGATTTTTCTATATATCAGTGCTGTTGGAGTGCACTAGGTTTTATAGCATTTCTGAGCAAGAGAATAGCACGTCCCACTTTCTAAATGTGTGCCAGCTAGTGGGAAAGAGAAAAGAGATGCTTGATACTTTAGATCAGGGTTGAAATGCTACCGGTTCGGTCCAGTTCGCCTGAACCGGTAGTAAAAAAGTCTACTGGTTCGTCGAACCGTTAGTAAAAAATGTAAAAAAAAAGTTCTGACAATCAGTTGAGCGACGTGTGATTGTCGGAACTTTTTATAAAACCTTTTTAGCATTTTTTTACTACCTATTTACATCTATTCTCTCCCTCATGAGTCCCAGCTGATCTGGAGGAAATGGGGATTTTGCAGTAATCTTCCCCTGAAGTGGGGTGGGAATGGAGATTTTACAGTATCCTTCCACAGCCATGCCCACCAAGCCATGCCATGCCACGTCCACCAAGCCACACCCACAGAACCAGTAGTAAAATTTTTTGAAACCCATCACTGTTCTGCGCATGTGCAGACCACTGATGAGAACATCCGGAGCAGTGGGCGGGGTATCCCGCCAGTTTTACTACCGGTTTTTGTGAACCAGTCCGAATCCACCACTGGGCTGGTTCTATTGTGATGTCATGAATCTTACCCATTTGTCTGGATATCATCTTTTCTGGACAGGGAGCACAAGCGTAGCAGCAAAATTTCCGCCCTTCAATCTTGTTCTTTCTTTTTCCAAGAGGACATGGCTCATTACATAAGGAGGGAGGAGGGATCTGTCCCCAAATAAAGAAAGAAGTCAGTAGTAATGTTTTACTTACGTTTTTGTCTTACAGGCAATGACTGTTGATAGTCATTTCTGCCATGTAACAGACAATTCAACCTCCAAAAGGTTACCAGAGCCAGGAACGTAAGCGAAGTTGCATTTGGTTTGGTTTTTTTTATCTAACTGAAGTTTGAATCACTCTCATAAGGTTGGCACACTTCAAGTCCCCTTAATTAAACAATGCCATTTATAAGGACCCTGGAAGGACATCTTTCTGGAATGGAATGGAATGGAATGGAATGGAATGGAATGGAATGGAATAGAATAGAATAGAATAGAATAGAATAGAATAGAATAGAATAGAATAGAATAGAATAGAATAGAATAGGGACCTTGGTGGTCTTCTCGTCCAGCCCCTGCTGAAGCAGGAGTATCATGCTACAACATATAAGTTTTTATACTGTTGTGGCTCTCTTGCCACATCCAGTGGCTGGAGAGACAAATATGCCTGAACTCTATTGTTTGGAGCTGACTCCGCCAATTTATTCATCAGCCCGCACTCTCAAACCAAGTGTATGGTGGGAAGCCAGACTCCATTTCTTTTAGCATTTGGAGAAGGCAAAAGCACAAAGAAGCAGCCATTTTAAAGCATTCAGATCTACACACACAGTCCATTGCCCAGAGTGACTGACTGACTGTCCATCCATCCATCCATCTGTCCATCTGTCCATCTGTCTGTCCATCCGTCCATCTGTCCATCCGTGCATGCGTCCGTCCGTCATCTATCTGTCTCTGTCTTTATTTCCCTGTCTCTCTGTCTCTGTCTCTGTTTCTGTCTCTGTCTCTGTCTCTGTCTCTGTCTCTGTCACTGTCTCTCTTTGTCTCTCTGTCTCTGTCTCTCTGTCTCTGTCTCTGTCACTGTCTCTCTTTGTCTCTCTGTTTCTGTCTCTCTGTCTCTGTCTCTCTCTCTCTGTCTCTCTCTGTCTGTCTCTGTCACTGTCTCTTTCTCTCTTTCTCTCTCTCTCTCTGTCTCTATGTCTCTCTGTCTCTATTTCTCTCTGTCTTCCTCTCTCTCTCTCTCTGTCTCTGTCTCTCTCATCTGTCTGTTTCTCTGTTACAATCTCTATCATCTCTCTTTATCATCTACCTATCTATTGAATTCTAAAGCACACATCTCTCTCTCCCATATTATTGTTATGTTACCTGAGTCAATCCATGATGCCACTGGATTTTGTCTTGATGAATACGGAAGGTTTCTCCTTGCAGATCTAGTTCCCCAACTGGGATGTTGATATAGGAGTTGTTTGGGAAAGTAACCAAATTTATAATGTCAAATCCAGCTTCTAATGCTCCATCTTCATTGAATTTAATTTCATCTCCAGCATTGTTGTTGAAGAAAATTCTCTGCAGAAATGAGTGGAGCTTACGGAAGAAAAAGGATAAGGTTAGCATTCAAAATGGCTTCAAACTGCACCACTTTTTAAGTTTGGAGGGTTTCTTCCCTGGGAATAAAGAAGTATAGAGGACTGAAAGAATCTAGTGGTTATTTTGGACCAAAGTCCATCTTACGGACTAAAATTTCTTTAGTACATATTGATTTTTTTTTCTAGTGACAATTGAGAGAGTTAGTGGAAAAAGAGCAAGAAGAAGCTATGGGAAGAAAATCTCCAGAGAAGTAGAAAGGCAGAAGTATGTTAAAGACCAGTTTTGTTGATGTGGAAGGAGGAAAAAGCTGAGATGTGTAACGGTGGTGGTATTTTCTACCAGGTTCTGTGGGCTTCGCTTGGTGGGGGGTCATGTGACTGAGTGGGCATGTCCAACTTGACGTCACTCATGTCCATGCCCACTATGTCACATGACCCCCCACCAAGCGACACCCACAGAACCTGGTAGAAAAAAAAATGAATTTACAGCTATTCTTTCTACCTATTTTTTGCCCAGGCCTGGCCTAGTACTGCATGCCGCCTGCTCTCCCTTCACCAGTCACATGCGTCACCCCGTTTCCCCTCCTTCAGAGGCCCTGGCCCTAGCCCGGCTTCCTCCCCCATGACTGCCTCTTTTGTTGTCTCATGGCCATGACCTTACCTTTCTCCCACGGCTGGCTGCCAGGGAAGGCAAGCCAGAGCTGAGGCATCGCCATTGGGCTCCCCACCAGCCCTCATCTCACCCCCCCTTGTCATGAGATGCCTGCAGCCACCTCCTCTATTTTAGGTGCAGCTGGAGTCCAGCCGCATCTAAAAAAAGACGCAGTACCTGCAGGCTTCTTGCACCGAAAATTACTGACCTCCGGCTCTGCTCCACTTCTTGAATGCACTGCTGTCACCCTCTTCTATGGACCAGCCATGCAGGCACACCCCATTGCCTGCTGCCGCTGCGCCGAAGAGACTTCCCTGGGCAAGTCCAAGCGGAGCAGCGAAGCAGGCAATGGGGTGCGCCTGTGCGGCTAGTGCATAGAAGAGGGTGGTGGTGCATTCGAGAAGTGGAGTGGAGCCGGAGGCTGGTAATTTTCAGTGCAAGAAGCCTGCAGGCACCGCATCTTTTTTTCGGTGTGGCTGGACCCGAACCGGTATGAACCGGCTGAATACCACCTCTGATGTGTAGGCAAAAATGGGTCAATATTTGTAGTGTTTCAATCTTGAAGAAAGATGAACATCAGTGATGCTTAGATAGATGATCTACAATGATCTGTTGACTCAATAAGTCTTGGCACTCAATAAGTCAAGGACAACATTTCAAAAGAGCATTGAGAAAGGGGAAAACTTACCTGCCAGGCTTCTACAATCTTTGATCGCCCTTGATCCCTGTTGTTTTGTATCTTCTGATAAGTCGTCCCTGTTTGAGCAGCATGTAAGGCCTGAGCCACAGCATAGATTGCATTATAGATACTGTAACTATGACCAAGTACTCTGGTTTCAAAGAAGGGTGCAATAAGGTCCTCTAGTCTTTCCTTTCCAGTACATTCCTCATCTTGAGAAACACCATTATTTGGTGGTGAACAGCCAAAAGTGTGGCTCAAGAAATCTCTAATAAAGCCATCTGGACTTGCCTCAGACGGGGTGACGGCCTGTATAAATTGTTGGAAACCTGGAAGTTCTCTTGTGCTAATTGAGAAGGAAATTGCCCCATGGAACGTTTGCATATCGACAGTTCTTTGTAAGGTATGTAATGTGAAATCATTTTGGGCCATTGTGATCCACACTTTTCGTGTGGAAATTTTCTGTGAAGAATCCGAACGCGTTGGGAGAAAAAATTGGGTGGCTTGTAGAATAGAGACCAGCCACATAAAGACTGTATTTTCTCCATGTACAATAATTGTATTTGCGGTTCTCTCTGTGAACAAAGTAATGTGCCTCAGACAATCTTCAATCAAGTCTAATCCTTCGGAAGAGTGTAAGTTTCTGTCAATTCTTTCGGTGAATTCGGAGCAGATTTTATTTTGAGAGAGCATGGGTTCCAGAGTTTGTATGAAATGTTCTCCATGTTTATCATCTACAATGACAAATCCTACCCATTTCCATCCAAAGTACAGGAAGAGCTGGATTAAACCCTCGTACTGGAGATCTTCATTGGGGGCCATGCGATAAAACGGGGGGAAACGCGATTCATCAGTCACTGCCAATTGAAAAGAACCATATGAAATCTAAAAAAAAAAAGGAGGAATAAGACAAAGAGAAAATGATAGAGTAAGAGAATGGATGGATATGTCCTGTTTTTATTGGTTTACTGTAAACTACGTTGTTTTTCAAAATATGGTTGTTTAATAATATAGATAAGGTTCAGAGATCTCCCTAAAAGGGGGATATCCTTTCTGAACATTGTCTGTCTGTCTGTCTGTCAGTCATAATCATCATCATCATCATCATTACCATCATGATGCTTGTGAAGAAGGCACAGAAGAGGCTGTACTTCCTGAGAGTGCTCAGGAAGATAAATCGATCTCAGCATCTACTTCTGTCCTACTATCGCAGCACCATTGAGAGCGTCCTAACATACAGCATTCTTGCATGGTATGAGAGCAGCTCTGTAGCGGACAAAAAAGCTTTACAGAGAATCATTAAAACTGCCCAGAATATCATCGGGCTTCAGCTGCCAGCCCTGAATGACATCTTCAAATATCGCTGTTTGAGGAAGTTGCATAACATTCTCAGAGACTCTTCCCATCCTGCTTACAATCTTTTTGGACTGTTTTCTTCTGGCAGAAGATACAGAACAATTAAAACTCAGACCACACGTTTTCTGAATAGTTTTTATCCCAGAGCTATAATAGCATTCAACAATGAACTAAAGGGCCACCAACAGTGAGCTGTTGGACAGCATTACTTGGTCTGTTGTGTGGATGTTTAGGTGGTTTAGGACTGGGGAATTTGTGTGGGTGGGAGTGTGTTTGGGGATTGTTATGTGTGTTGGACCTGGTCTTTGGATGTTAAGTAAATTTTGTTGTATGCGTATACTGTGTATACATGTACAATGACAATAAAGTTATTATTATGATCATCATCATCTCAAGTCTTTTTCTTGAAGATAACTTGAATATTTGAATTGAAAGAATCAAATCTTTCAGTGCTTCCTAGGTGAATGTTCCTTCTACATGTTGTGCTCCCCATCTTTAATATAAAACCCAGGTATTTGTGCACATTATGCTTAAAATATATGAACTGAAATAAGCGAGGCAGGTAATGATAGCTAGCATAAGCCTGCAGGTTCAAAGAATTATGTGTCAAAATTCTGTATGTCTCGATTCATCATACTGAACGAAGCGATATACTGAAGAGAAACACAGATTAATCAAAGTCTGCCCTTTACCCTAATTTCTTTACTTCTCTTTACCCTAATTTCTTTACATCTGTTTACCGATAAACCATCAAGTTGCTTCTTGAAGGGGAATTCAAAGGCAGGCAATCTGTGTGATTGATGTCCTAATTTTGAGATCTTTAGTTATGGCTCCAACCTGTGGGATCTTGAAAAGCTGCAAAATTTCTGCCATTCGTATGGATGTTTCGGGACTCATCCCTCCAATGATTCCCATCACTTTCTTTTCAGTCCCACAAATATAGTTGGGGACAATTTTATGCGACTTAAAAAGCAGATCCAGAATGGTACGATAGGTCATTAGTGCATCAGAGTAGTTGTCATAGATATGGAATCCAAGAGTGATGTTAGGCAAGATGTGAGAATCCTTGTTGATCTCTTTCACGGCAAACACTAAAGCCAAGACGTGTTGGTAGAACTTGGTTACCACACTGTAAAAAAGTCACTTGTTTCAAAGGAGAACTGTGCTATGCATTACATACTAAGGAAGACATATCCAGTGACAGAAATACTACGAGGAAGACACACTGACAAGAGAACTATACTGAAGTTCACAGTTTTATGATTCCAGGTTCATATCTTATACAGAGTGGTTTATTTAACTGTATCCTTTAACAGATACTTAAACGGATAACCCCAAAAGGATGCGACGGATAACTGATATACCCAGAAATGTTAAAGGACATGATTGAATAAAAAAGTAATGCATTCCCAGTGGTGGGTTTCTACCGGTTCGGCCCGGTTCGGGAGATCTGATAACGGCAATGGTGAGCTGAGAGTGAACCAGTTCTCTCTGACGATTAGCTTGGCCCTCCCACCCGCATCTGCATTATACATACCTTATATTCCATTGTTTTTAGCCCAGCTGAAAGGTGTGGCAGAATGGATAGCTGGGTCTCACCTGTTCCGTAAAACACTGCGCTTGCATGGAGTGAAGTGCGTGCGAAACGCATGTATGAAGTGAACCGGTGGTAACACCAGTTGAAACCCACCACTGTGCATTCCCTTGGAAAAACTGGAGGAATCATGAAATACTTTAAAGAAGGAAGAGAGGATAATATTCTAGAAACATCTGTATGGTTGTCACGTAGAAGAGATCTACAGAAGAAATCCCATTTTTCCTGCCTTTAAAAAGGAGAGAATTTATAGTATTCATGTTAAAATTTCCATTCAAATTTTGGCCCTTCATCCAGTTCCATAATGTCCTCTGAGCAAGGGTTGGCTTAGAACAAAGGTTGGGAACCTTAAACGCTCAAAGAGCCATTTGGACCTGTTTCACAAAGAAAAAAAAAAAAACACCGGGAGCCACAAAACTTTTCCCGTACCTGACTATTTCCTGAGTGGCTACAAAACTAGCATATGTAGTTGAATTAAACATTCTATTTTCTTCTAAAACTTTTCTTTTCTTGGATTTATCCATGGTTTGCCTATCAGGAGGCAAAAAGATCAAGAAATCATGTGCCAGCGGGTGTCACACATTGGTGGTTGTGACTCATATTTTGAGTGACAGGGAGCTGCGGCAGAGGGAGAAAAGAGTCCCATGTGGCTCCAGAGCCACAGGTTGCGGATCCCTGGCTTAGAAGACGTACAAGGTCCTCAATGATTCTTTTAAAACATTCATCTTATTATGAAAACAATTCCTGTACAATCAGCTCAAGCCTGTTTAGTGTTGTAAAAAAACCCAAACATTTTGCTCCTTGATAAGCGACAAAATAGTAGGAATCATTAAATACTCCATAAGAAAAGTCTGAAGAGAAGGCAGGTTATTCAGTTGGAAAAAACAGAACGGGTTCATTTTTTAAAAAATGAGAATCTGAGCTGAGTGGAAAAAATTTATAGTACGGAAGGAGCTCAGTGATCAGGAGAGTAGAGCTGATGAACATAGCTATTAGCTATATTAGGAATTCATGTATCCTTCCATGGTGAACTCTTTCTATTCTTAAAAGGAGATGGTAAAGAGGTCCTATTTCTACTTGTAAAGTTTTGTGTTTCAGCTTTGCATTTTTCTTTCAAAGATTGCGATCTTTTTGAAATAGGACAGGTGGATCCCAAGCCTCTAAGCGATACATGAAAAAAATAGAGACACGGTAGTAATAACTAGTGTTACCCCAAGGTTTTGGAAATGATTTTTCATTCCACAGTCAATGCCTCTATTTAAAATATTATAGCGCCTATTAGGTGATCGTGAATTAGGGCGGTTGTTTTTCCTTCATTTTGGAAGAGTTTTCAGCTCTCAACAGAATATCTGCTCGTCCTGGTCTATCGGATTTTGGCTTAATTAGAAAAGAGGATGTTGAATTAACAAATCATTTCTATATAACAAGCTGCTGTTAAGGATATGTCCGTGATACATTTATATTCATTAACAGATGATGATGGAACATCTACTTTTACATAGATGGAAAGGAGAGAGCAGGATTAGATTAAAATAAACTAAGAGAGGGATTTCTTACATTGGGAAGGCAAGAGATTCCTCAGAAGGATGTTTATCAAAAGTAATTTTGGGGAACATGTAGTGAACATGAGACACCAATCCACCGATGAGAAGGTCTCCCTCCTGGTACCATTCCTGTGGAATTTGAATGGCTTCATCTCCAGTGCACTTAAGAGGCTGGATCTTCATGGTCAATTCTGGAAACAGTAAAATGGCAATAATCCCCAACATTCCTGCTGATTTGGCTTGTCCTGTATTGCTGTGGCCAGCAGCCTTGATTCAAACAGGATACTATAGATAGTGAAAGAAATGCTACCTTGGTTGAGATCTGTCTTCAGAATATATCGTGCCTCATTCATTGATCTGATCCATTTTCTTCAGCCTCCCTTATGTCTGGATGCTCAAAGTGTAAAGGAGAGAGTTGACCTTTGAATCTAATATCTAATTATTAGCAATTTAAAAGGCCCCGGATATGAGGTTTTAGCAGAATTCTAATGGTCTTGTATAATTACTCCAAGATGATGGGCATTGTATATTTTAAAGGTGTGGAGTAATGTAGCTAGTTTCACATAGAGAAATCGGGAGAATCTGTCAGCTCTGGAATTGACTAGGCATTGGCTCATCAACAGTCTAAAAATATTAGCACAAAGCCCACAATAAATAGATATTTATGCTATGAACAGCAAAAAGATTCTGAGAACCCAAATTTATGACAACAGCTCTCATATTGACCCTGTCATGGTTGGGGAGCACTTCAATCAATTTTGAGGAATGGTCCTCAGCAAGGAGCAATATATTGGATAGATAGATATATATCTATTCTGAGATTTGCCCCTGCTAGGTCCTTCAGAAGCACCTTGAGAGCCACTGGAGGATTGACCTGTTGCCTTAATCATCATGTCTTTGATATCTGGAGAGATGTTGCTGGAGCAAACATGTTTGTGAACGGAGACCTTATTCTGCATCCTCTTGGGGATTGAGGAACTGCGCTTGAGGTCTATAATTTGGCTGAGTGGCCTATTGCTCAGAGTTACATACATGAAATTTGTGGCCATATATGTTCTTGAAATGAATGAATGAATGAATGGATGAATGAATCATCAATCAATCAATCAATCAATCTCCCTCTCACATACAAACACACAGGCTAAATTTAGGCTTCTAAACTTACGCATATTGTGGTATATGCCCAAAATTATATGACTAGTAGTAGGAAGGGATAAATAATATTATGGTCACTTGGAGGGGTTTCTTTAAAATGTCTATGGATATTCTCAGTCATCCAGGTCATAAATGAATAGATAGAACAGAACAGAACAGAACAGAACAGAACAGAACAGAACAGAATTCTTTATTGGCCAAGTGTGATTGAACACACAAGGAATTTGTCTTTGGTGCATATGCCCTCAGTGTACATAAAAGAAAAGATACATTTGTCAAGAATCATAAAGTACAACACTTAATGATCTAATCAAATCATAATAGGAAACGGTCAATATAAATTGTAAGGATACCAGCCACAATGTTATAGTCATACAGTCATAAGTGGAAGGAGATGGGTGATAGGAACGATGAGAAGATTAATAGTAGTGTAGACTTAGTAAATAGTGTTGAGGGAATTGTTTAGCAGAGTGATGGCGTTCGGGAAAAAACTGTTCTGGTGTCTAGTTGTTCTGGTGTGCAGTGCTCTATAGCCTCATTTTGAAGGTAGGAGTTGAAACAGTTTATGTCCAGGATGTGAGGGGTCTGTAAATATTTTCACTGCCCTCTTTTTGACTCGTGCAGAATACAGGTCCTCAATGGAAGGCAGGTTGGTAGCCATTGTTTTTTCTGCAGTTCTAATTATCCTCTGAAGTCTGTGTCTGTCTTGTTGAGTTGCAGAGCCAACAGTTATAGCGGTGCAGATGACAGACTCAATAATTCCTCTGTAGAACTGGATCAGCAGCTCCTTGGGCAGTTTGAGCTTTCTGAGTTGGCGCAGAAAGAACATTCTTTGTTGTGCTTTTTTGATGACGTTTTTGATGTTAGGTGTCCATTTTAGGTCACAATTGTCTCAAAGTTGCTTTTTCAAAAGACAAGTGGACTGGGTTGTTTTTGTTTGTTTGAGGTAGAAGAAGGTATTTTGCTTCTCATCCAAGAAGCTTCATCAGTTCTGACTGGATGGTGGGGAGAAACAGTCCAGTTGCCTTTTGAAAAAGCACCTTGGAGGTTTCTTTAAAATATTCCAATGTCACCTATAATTTTTTTCTGTGATACCCTATATAAGACCTGGTTTGCTGTCGCTTATGTGTGCTCAGCAAATCCAGAATATACTGTACTATTGCTTGTATGTATGTAAATAAAATAATGTCTCTTCAAAGAGAACAGTTGCCTTCGGAAGTTGTGGTGGCTGCATCACTTGAGACTTTCAAGAAGAGATTGGACTGCCATTTGTCAGAAATGGTGTTGGGTCTCCTGCTTAGGCGGGGGTTGGACTAGATGACCTACAAGGTCCCTTCCAACTCTTTTAATCTGTTAATTTTGTTGCTTTACCTGAGCCTAAATTTGGCCACCACACTATGCTATGTCTTCCTGTTCTAATCTATGTGACAAAACCATAAAAAGGCAGGGATTTCCTCTGGATATTCTTGTTTTCACCTAGGCAAAGAAAGACTTCTTTACGTATATTTAAAGCTTCATGGCATCAAGAACTGCCCATTAAAATAATTGCTCAGGTGGTATCATGCATCTCCCAATTTAATTGGGAATGATGTAAGTTTCAGAATGACTGTATTATCAGCTTCACTGGCAAAAGTCAATTTATCAGCGGTTTTAAATGGGTCAGGAAATTAGTCAATGATCTTCAAAGAATCTTGAAGTTTGTTCTTTATATTACTTCTGATGTCTATCTTGATATTAAGCCAGTTGTGATGTTACTACTAATGAAAACCCAAAGGTTAATTAAATCATATGGAAAAGTGCTTGCTGAAAAATCAATATACTCTATTGTTGCAAAACCACATAATCCTCAAAGAATTCTGAGATGGAAGATGAATTCAGTCAAATATGTATGTACACACACACACAAGCACAATTCCAAGTAGTTTTGCTTATTCAAAATAGAATCTTGTTCCTTTTTTTAATTCTTATGTGTTAATTGCTCTCTAGTGTTGAGTTCAGGTCTCAGTATAATTATATAGATTTTGGGGACGAAGATGCATCCCAGTAAACCAGCACTGGAAGACAGAATAGAGAAGATCTCCACAGCCACCACGTACTTCCCTTTGGTGCTCAGGTAGGTGGGGACAAAGGTCAGCCAAACATTGCAGAAAACCAACATGCTGAAGGTGATGAACTTGGCTTCATTAAAACTGTCTGGCAACTTCCTGGCTAGGAAGGCCACAATGAAGCTGAGAAGGGCCAAGAAGCCCATGTAGCTCAAGACACAGTAAAACATGATGAATGAACCTTCATGACATTCGATTACCATTTCTCCATAGAGTGTCTCCATGTCTAAATGTGGAAATGGGGGAGATGTACTCAGCCAGATGGCACAAATAGTTACTTGAATGAAGGAGCAGAACCAGATAATAGAATAGGCCAACTTTTGCCCCACCCATTTATGGAATAGGCTCCCTGGCTTTGATGCTAGGAATGCTACGATGACTGTGATGGTTTTGGCCAATATAGAAGAGATCGCAATAGAGAAGATGATGCCAAAATTTGTTTGTCGGAGGAGGCAGGTCATCCTATTGGGTTTTCCAATGAACAGAAATGAGCAGAGGAAACAGAGAAAGAGGGAGATAAGTAGAACATAGGTGAGGTTGCGATTGTTGGCTTTGACAATGGGAGTGTCCCGTTGCTTAATGAAGATTAT
Organism: Pantherophis guttatus; assembly: GCF_059756535.1. Classification (NCBI taxonomy): domain Eukaryota; kingdom Metazoa; phylum Chordata; class Lepidosauria; order Squamata; family Colubridae; genus Pantherophis; species Pantherophis guttatus. The sequence continues at coordinate 15,342,734 of NC_142066.1, forward strand.
AAACACCAAAGCTGTAAGTAGGGAAAAAAGAAGAGACAGAGACACCAGAGTAATGCCCAGTGGCTCTTCAAAGGAGAGGAAATGCAGTGTCTTTGGAATGCACTCATTGTGAGCTTGATTTGGAAATTGATCCTTGGGACAACGGTCACAATTCTCCATGTCTAAAAAGAAGAGAACAGTTTCTGAACAGGCTTAAACTTTTCAGAAGTTTCAGAATTTCTTTTCTGGATATACCTGCAATGTAAGTTTTTTTCTAAATCCTTTTGTAACTCTCTATTCAACCTAGATTGTAAAAACGAGTACTGTAGTGAAACACAATTTAGATTTTTCTATATATCAGTGCTGTTGGAGTGCACTAGGTTTTATAGCATTTCTGAGCAAGAGAATAGCACGTCCCACTTTCTAAATGTGTGCCAGCTAGTGGGAAAGAGAAAAGAGATGCTTGACACTTTAGATCAGGGTTGAAATGCTACCGGTTCGGTCCAGTTCGCCTGAACCGGTAGTAAACCGGTTCCCTGAACCGTTAGTAAAAAATGTAAAAAAAAAGTTCTGACAATCAGCTGAGCGACGTGCGATCGTCGGAACTTTTTAAAAAACCTTTTTAGTATTTTTTTACTACCTATTTACATCTATTCTCTGCCTCCCGAGTCCCAGCTGATCTGGCGGAAATGGGGATTTTGCAGTAATCTTCCCCTGAAGTGGGGAGGGAATGGAGATTTTACAGTATCCTTCCACAGCCACGCCCACCAAGCCATGCCATGCCACATCGACCAAGCCACACCCACAGAACTAGTAGTAAAAATTTTTGAAACCCAACACTGTTCTGCGCATGTGCAGATTTCAATTCAATTTTCAATTTAATTCAATTTATATGTCTCCCCTCTCTGAAGACTCAGGGCGGCTCACAATACATTTAAAATCCTAATAAAAAACATTTAAAAATTAAAAACATTAAAAACTTTAAAACTCATTCATATCATTCATGGCCGGATCTCGCCGGATTGCAAGAGCGAGATCAACGGCCCCAGGCCTGCTGGAAAAGCCAGGTCTTCACCACTTTTCGGAAAGCCAATAGGGTGGGGATAGGAGGTAACTGGTTACAGAGGGGCAGCCACAGAGAAGGCCCTCCCCTGCGGGCCCGCCAGCCGGCATTGTTTATCTGACGGGACCCGGAGGAGACCAACTCTGTGGGATCTTACCTGGCCCTGAGCCATGTAGGGCTTTGAAGGTAATAACCAACACCTTAAATTGTGACCGGAGACCTATAGGGAGCCAGTGCAGCTCGCGGAGAATTGGTGTAATGTGGGTGTACTTAGGTGAAACCACGCAGCTCGCGAGGCTACGTTCTGAACCAACACTTTTCAAGGGTAGCCCCATGTAGAGCGCTTTGCAATAATCTATAATTATATAATAATCTATAATAATCTATAATCAATAACCTTAAGGTGACAAGGGCATGAGTGACCGTGAGGAGAGCCTCCTGATCCAAGTAGGGTGCCAATTGGTGCACTAGGCGTACCTGTGCAAAGGTCCCACTAGCCACAGCTGATGACAACATCTGGGGCAGTGGGCGGGGCCTCCCACCAGTTTTACTACCGGTTCTTGTGAACCAGTCTGAAGCCACCACTGGGCTGGTTCCATTGGGATGTCATGAATCTTACCCATTTGTCTGGATATCATCTTTTCGGGACAGGGAGCACAAGCGTAGCAGCAAAATTTCCGCCCTTCGATCTTGTTCTTTCTTTTTCCAAGAGGACATGGCTCATTACATAAGGAGGGAGGAGGGATCTGTCCCCAAATAAAGAAAGAAATCAGTAGTAATGTTTTACTTACGTTTTTATCTTACAGGCAATGACTGTTGATAGTCATTTCTGCCATGTAACAGACAATTCAACCTCCAAAAGGTTACCAGAGCCAGGAACGTAAGGGAAGTTGCATTTGATCTGGTTTTTTTTTATTTAGCTGAAGTTTAATTAATGAAATGCAGCCCACATTTATATCTAAACCTGGATTATTTTCCCTATTGTTCCCCAGTCAAGGCTCTGGTTACTATCTTTAAACCCAGGAAGACATAAGGCCTGGTTAAATGATGGACTCCCTGTCCCACATAGTAGCTGCCTGGTTGGATAACTCTCATAAGGTTGGCTCTCTCCAAGTCCCATTAATTAAACAATGCCATTTATAAGGACCCTGGAAGGATATCTTTTCTGGAATGGAATGGAATGGAATGGAATGGAATGGAATGGAATAGAATAGAATGGAATGGAATAGAATAGAATAGAATAGAATAGGGACCTTGGTGGTCTTCTCGTCCAGCCCCTGCTGAAGCAGGAGTATCATGCTACAACATATAACTTTATATACTGTTGTGGCTCTCTTGCCCCATCCAGTGGCTGGAGAGACAAATATGCCTGAACTCTATTGTTTGGAGCTGACTCCACCAATTTATTCATCAGCCCGCACTCTCAAACCAAGTGTATGTTGGGAAGCCAGACTCCATTTCTTTTAGCATTTGGAGAAGGCAAAAGCACAAAGAAGCAGCCATTTTAATCTGTGGCACATGGTCATCCAAGAACAAATTCACATCCCACACACAGAGCATCGCTGGTGAGATTCAAACGGCTTGTATTTATTGATTGTTATGTTCAGCAGTAACTTAATACTGTCTATCTTATATTTGATTCTCACTGTATGTATCCCTATTTTTCTTGGTTTCATCATATCCTGTTCTCTCAATAAAACATTCAGATCTACACACACAGTCCATTGCACAGTGACTGACTGACTGTCCGTCCATCCATCTGTCCATCTGTCCGTCTATCTGTCCATCCGTCCATCTGTCCATCCATCCATCCATCCGTCCATCCGTCCGTCCATCATCTGTCTCTGTCTCTGTCTTTCTTTCTCTGTCTCTCTGTCTCTGTCTCTGTCACTTTCTCTCTTTGTCTCTCTGTCTCTGTCTCTCTGTCTCTGTCTCTCTCTGTCTGTCTCTGTCTCTGTCTCTGTCTCTCTCTCTCTCTGTCTCTCTGTCTCTATCTCTCTGTCTCTGTCTCTCTGTCTCTATCTCTCTGTCTCTGTCTCTGTCTCTCTGTCTCTGTCTCTCTCTGTCTGTCTCTGTCTCTGTCTCTGTCTCTGTCTCTGTCTCTGTCTCTGTCTCTGTCTTTGTCTCTGTCTCTGTCTCTGTCTCTCTCTCTCTGTCTCTCTGTCTCTCTCTCTCTCTCTGTCTCTCTGTCTCTATCTCTCTGTCTCTGTCTCTGTCTGTCTGTCTCTGTCTCTGTCTCTGTCTCTGTCTCTGTCTCTCTCTCTGTCTCTCTCTCTGTCTCTCTGTCTCTATCTCTCTGTCTCTGTCTCTCTCATCTGTCTGTTTCTCTGCTTCAATCTCTATCATCTCTCTTTATCATCTACCTATCTATTGAATTCTAAAGCACACACCTCTCTCTCCCATATTATTGTTATGTTACCTGAGTGAATCCATGATGCCACTGGATTTTGTCTCGATGAATACGGAAGGTTTCTCCTTGCAGATCTAGTTCCCCAACTGGGATGTTGATATAGGAGTTGTTTGGGAAAGTAACCAAATTTACAATGTCAAATCCAGCTTCTAATGCTCCATCTTTATTGAATTTAATTTCATCTCCAGCATTGTTGTTGAAGGAAATTCTCTGCAGAAATGAGTGGAGCTTGCGGAAGAAAAAGGATAAGGTTAGCCTTCAAAATGTCTTCAAACAACACCACTTTTTAAGTTTGGAGGCTTTCTTCCCTGGGAATAAAGAAGTATAGAGGACTGAAAGAATCTAGTGGTTATTTTGGACCATAGTCCATCTTACGGACTAAAATTTTTTTAGTATATGTTGATTTTTTTTTTCTAGTGACAATTGAGAGAGTTAGTGGAAAAAGAGCAAGAAGAAGCTATAGGAAGAAAATCTCCAGAGAAATAGAAAGGCAGAAGTATGTTAAGGACCAGTTTTGTTGATGTGGAAGGAGGAAAAAGCTGAGATGTGTAATGGTGGTGGTATTCAAATTTTTTCCCTACCAGTTCTGTGGGCGTGGCTTGGTGTTGGGGGTCATGTGACTGAGTGGGCATGTCCAACTTGATGTCACTCATGTCCATGCCCACTATGTCACATGACCCCCCACCAAGCGATGCCCACAGTACCTGTTAGAAAAAAATATTGAATTTACAACTATTCTTTCTACCTATTTTTTGCCCAGGCCTGGCCTAGTACAGCATGCCGCCTGCTCTCCCTTCACCAGTCACATGCGTCACCCCGTTTCCCCTCCTTCAGAGGCCCTGGCCTTAGCCCGGCTTTCTCCCCCTTGAATGCCTCTTTTGTCGTCTCACGGCCGCGACCTTATCTTTCTCCCACGGCTGGCTGCCAGGGAAGGCAAGCCAGAGCTGAGGCATCGCCGTTGGGCTCCCCACCAGCCCTCATCCCAGCCCCCCCTTGTCATGAGATGCCTGCAGCCACCTCCTAATTTTTTAGGTGCGGCTGGAGTCCAGCCGCACCTAAAAAAAGACGCAGTACCTGCAGGCTTCTTGCACTGAAAATTACTGACCTCTGGCTCTGCTCCACTTCTTGAATGCACTGCTGTCACCCTCTTCTATGGACCAGCCATGCAGGCACACCCTATTGCCTGCTGCCGCTGCGCCGAAAAGACTTCACCGGGCAAGTCCAAGAGGAGCAGCGAAGCAGGCAATGGGGTGCGCCTGTGCGGCTAGTGCATAGAAGAGGGTGGTGGTGCATTCGAGAAGTGGAGTGGAGCTGGAGGCTGGTAATTTTCACTGCAAGAAGCCTGCAGGCACTGCATCTTTTTTTCGGTGTGGCTGGACCCGAACCGGTATGAACCAGCTGAATACCATCTGTGATGTGTAGGCAAAAGTGGGTCAATATTTGTAATGTTTCAATCTTGAAGAAAGATGAACATCAGTGATGCTTAGATAGATGGTCTACAATGATCTGTTGACTCAATAAGTCTTGGCACTCAATAAGTCAAGGACAACATTTCAAAAGAGCATTGAGAAAGGGGAAAACTTACCTGCCATGCTTCTACAATCTTTGATCGCCCTTGATCCCTGTTGTTTTGTATCTTCTGATAAGTCCTCACTGTTTGAGCAGCCCGTAATGCTTGAGCCACAGCATAGATTGCATTATAGATACTGTAACTATGACCAAGTACTCTGGTTTCAAAGAAGGGTGCAATAAGGTCCTCTAGTCTTTCCTTTCCAGTACATTCCTCATCTTGAGAAACACCATTATTTGGTGGTGAACAGCCAAAAGCGTGGCTCCAGAAATCTCTCATAAAGCCATCTTGACTTGCCTCAGACGGGGTGACGTCCTGTATAAATTGTTGGAAACCTGGCAGTTCTCTTGTGCTAATTGAGAAGGAAATGGCCCCATGGAACGTTTGCATATCGACAGTTCTTTGTAAGGTATGTAATGTGAAATCATTTTGGGCCATTGTGATCCACACTTTTCGTGTGGAAATTTTCTGTGAAGAATCCGAACGCGTTGGGAGAAAAAATTGGGTGGCTTGTAGAATAGAGACCAGCCACATAAAGATTGTATTTTCTCCATGTACAATAATTGTATTTGCGGTTCTCTCTGTGAACAAAGTAATGTGCCTCAGACAATCTTCAATCAAGTCTAATCCTTCGGAAGAGTGTAAGTTTCTGTCAATCCTTTCGGTGAATTCGGAGCAGATTTTATTTTGAGAGAGCATGGGTTCCAGAGTTTGTATGAAATGTTCTCCATGTTTATCATCTACAATGACAAATCCTACCCATTTCCATCCAAAGTACAGGAGGAGCTGGATTAAACCCTCGTACTGGAGATCTTCATTGGGGGCCATGCGATAAAAAGGGGGGAAACGCGATTCATCAGTCACTGCCAATTGAAAAGAACCATATGAAATCTAAAAAAAAAAAAAAAAGAAAGGAGGAATAAGACAAAGAGAAAATGATAGAGTAAGAGAATGGATGGATATGTCCTGTTTTTATTGATTTACTGTAAACTACGTTGTTTTTCAAAATATGGTTGTTTAGTAATATAGATAAGGTTCAGAGATCTCCCTAAAAGGGGGATATCCTTTCTGAACATTGTCTGTCTGTCTGTCTGTCTGTCAGTCATCATCATCATCATCATCATCATCATCATCATCATCATCATCACCATCATGATGCTTGTGAAGAAGGCACAGAAGAGGCTGTACTTCCTGAGAGTGCTCAGGAAGATAAATCGATCTCAGCATCTACTTCTGTCCTACTATCGCAGCACCATTGAGAGCGTCCTAACATACAGCATTCTTGCATGGTATGAGAGCAGCTCTGTAGCGGACAAAAAAGCTTTACAGAGAATCATTAAAACTGCCCAGAATATCATCGGGCTCCAGCTGCCAGCCCTGAATGACATCTTCAAATATCGTTGTTTGAGGAAGTTGCATAACATTCTCAGAGACTCTTCCCATCCTGCTTACAATCTTTTTGGACTGTTTTCTTCTGGCAGAAGATATAGAACAATTAAAACTCAGACCACACATTTTCTGAATAGTTTTTATCCCAGAGCTATAATTGCACTCAACAATGAACTAAAGGGCCACCAACAGTGAGCTGTTGGACAGCATTACTTGGTCTGTTGTCTGGATGTTTAGGTGGTTTAGGAGTGGGGAATTTGTGTGGGTGGAAGTGTGTTTGGGGATTGTTATGTGTGTTGGACCTGGTCTTTGGGTGTTAAGTGAATTTTGTTGTATGGGTATACTGTGTATACACGTACAATGACAATAAAGTTATTATTATGATCATCATCATCTCAAGTCTTTTTCTTGAAGATAACTTGAATATTTGAATTGAAAGAATCAAATCTTTCAGTGCTTCCTAGGTGAATGTTCCTTCTACATGTTGTGCTCCCCATATTTAATATAAAACCCATGTATTTGTGCACATTATGCTTCAAATATATGAACTGAAATAAGCGAGGCAGGTAATGATAGCTAGCATAAGCCTGCAGGTTCAAAGAACTATGTGTCAAAATTCTGTATGTCTTGATTCATCATACTGAACGAAGCGATATACTGAAGAGAAACACGGATTAATCAAAGTCTGCCCTTTACCCTAATTTCTTTACTTCTCTTTACCCTAATTTCTTTACATCTGTTTACCGATAAACCATCAAGTTGCTTCTTGAAGGGGATTTCAAAGGCAGACAATCTGTGTGATTGATGTCCTAATTTTGAGATCTTTAGTTATGGCTCCAACCTGTGGGATCTTGAAAAGCTGCAAAATTTCTGCCATTCGTATGGATGTTTCGGGACTCATCCCTCCAATGATTCCCATCACTTTCTTTTCAGTCCCACAAATATAGTTGGGGACAATTTTATGCGACTTAAAAAGCAGATCCAGAATGGTACGATAGGTCATTAGTGCATCAGAGTAGCTGTCATAGATATGGAATCCAAGAGTGATGTTAGGCAAGATGTGAGAATCCTTGTTGATCTCTTTCACGGCAAACACTAAAGCCAAGATGTGTTGGTAGAACTTGGTTACCACACTGTAAAAAAGTCACTTGTTTCAAAAGAGAACTGTGCTATGCATTACATACTAAGGAATATATATCCAGTGACAGAAATACTACGAGGAAGACACACTGACCAGAGAACTATACTGAAGTTCACAGTTTTATGATTTCAGGTTTATATCCTATACGAAGTGGTTTGTTTAACTGTATCCTTTAACAGATACTTAAACGGATAACCCAAAAAGGGTGCGACGGATAACTGATATACCCAGAAATGTTAAAGGACATGATTGAATAAAAAAGTAATGCATTCCCAGTGGTGGGTTTCTACCGGTTTGGCCCGGTTCGGGAGATCTGATAGCAGCAATGGTGAGCTGAGAGTGAACCAGTTCTCTCTGACGATTAGCTTGGCCCTCCCACCCAGCCCTGCCTTATACATACCTTATATTCCATTGTTTTTAGCCCAGCTGAAAGGTGTGGCAGAGCGGATAGCCGGGTCTCAGCTATTCCGTAAAACACTGCGCTTGCATGGAGCGAAGTGTATGTGAAACGCATGTATGAAGTGAACTGGTGGTAACACCGGTTAAAACCCACCAGTGTGCATTCCCTTGGAAAAACTGGAGGAATCATGAAATACTTTAAAGAAGGAAGAGAGGATAATATTCTAGAAAGATCTGTATGGTTGTCACGTAGAAGAGATCTACAGAAGAAATCCCATTTTGCCTGCCTTTAAAAAGGAGAGACTTTATGTTTATTTATTTCATGTTTATTCATTTTTTGTTTTTCATGTTTATTCATGTTAAAATTTCCATTGAAATTTTGGCCCTTCATCCAGTTCCATAATGTCCTCTGAGCAAGGGTTGGCTTAGAACAAAGGTTGGGAACCTTAAACGCTCAAAGAGCCATTTGGACCTGTTTCACAAAGAAAAAAAAAACAAAACACCGGGAGCCACAAAACTTTTCCCGTGCTTGACTATTTCCTGAGTGGCTACAAAACTAGCATATGTAGTTGAATTAAACATTCTATTTTCTTCTAAAACTTTTCTTTTCTTGGATTTATCCATGGTTTGCCTACCAGGAGTCAAAAAGCTCAATAAATCATGTGCCAGCGGGTGTCGCACATTGGTGGTTGTGACTCATATTTTGAGTGACGGGGAGCTGCGGCAGAGGGAGAAAAGAGTCCCATGTGGCTCCAGAGCCGCGGGTTGCTGATCCCTGGCTTAGAAGACCTACAGGGTCCTCTATGATTCTGTTAAAACATTCATCTTATTATGAAAACAATTCCTGTACAATCAGCTCAAGCCTGTTCAGTGTTGTAAAAAAACCCAAACATTTCGCTCCTTGATAAGCAACAAAATAAGGGATAGTAGGAATCATTAAATACTCCATAAGAAAAGTCTGAAGAGAAGGCAGGTTATCTAGTTGGAAGAAACAGAACGGGTTCATTTTTTAAAAAATGAGAATCTGAGTTGAGTGGAACAAATTTATATTACGGGGGAGCTCAGTGATCAGGAGAGTAGAGCTGATGAACATAGCTATTAGCTATATTAGGAATTCATGTATCCTTCCATGGTGAACTCTTTCTATTCTTAAAAGGAGATGGTAAACAGAAGAGGACCTATTTCTACTTGTAAAGTTTTGTGTTTCAGCTTTGCATTTTTCTTTCAAAGATTGCGATCTTTTTGAAATAGGACACGTGGATCCCAAGCCTCTAAGCGATACATGAAAAAAATAGAGACACGGTAGTAATAACTAGTGTTACCCCAAGGTTTTGGAAATGATTTTTCATTCCACAGTCAATGCCTATATTTAAAATATTATAGCGCCTATTAGGTGATGGTGAATTAGGGCGGTTGTTTTTCCTTCATTTTGGAAGAGTTTTCAGTTCTCAACAGAATATCTGCTTGTCCTGGTCTATCGGATTTTGGCTTAATTAGAAAAGAGGATGTTGAATTAACAAATCATTTCTATATAACAAGCTGCTGTTAAGGATATGTCCGTGATACATTTATATTCATTAACAGATGATGATGGAACATCTATTTTTACATAGATGGAAAGGAGAGAGCAGGATTAGATTAAAATAAACTCAGAGAGGGATTTCTTACATTGGGAAGGCAAGCGATTCCTCAGAAGGATGTTTATCGAAAGTAACTTTGGGGAACATGTAGTGAACATGAGACACCAATCCACCGATGAGAAGGTCTCCCTCCTGGTACCATTCCTGTGGAATTTGAATGGCTTCATCTCCAGTGCACTTAAGAGGCTGGATCTTCATGGCCAATTCTGGAAACAGTAAAATGACAATAATCCCCAACATTCCTGCTGATTTGGCTTCTCCTGTATTGCTGTTGCCAGCAGCCTTGATTCAAACAGGATACTATAGAGAGTGAAAGAAATGCTACCTTGGTTGAGATCTGTCTTCAGAATATATTGTGCCTCATTCATTGATCTGATCCATTTTCTTCAGCCTCCCTTATGTCTGGATGCTCAAAGTGTAAAGGAGAGAGTCGACCTTTGAGTCTAATATCTAATTATTAGCAATTTAAAAGGCCGCGGGTATGAGGTTTTAGCAGAATTTCGTTGATCTTGTATAATTATTCCAAGATGATGGTCAGTGTATATTTCACAGGTGTTGAGTAATGTAGCTAGTTTCACATAGAGAAATCTTGGAGAATCTGTCAGCTCTGGAATTGAATAGCATTGGCTGATCAACAGTCTAAAAATATTAGCACGAAGCCCACAAGAAATATATATTTATGCTATGAACAGTAAATGGATACAAGATTCTGAGAACCCAAATTTATGGCAACAGTTCTCATATTGACCCTGTCATGGTTGGGGAACACTTCAATCAGTTTTGAGGAATGGTCCTCAGAAGGGAGCAATATAGTGGATAGAGAGATATAGCTATTCTGAGATTTGCCCCCGCTAGTTCCTTCAGAAGCATCTTGAGAGCCACTGGAGGATTGACCTGTTGACTTAATCATCATGTCTGTGATATCTGGAGTGATGTTGCTGGAGAAAACATGTTTGTGAGCAGAGACTTCTTTCTGCTTACTCTTGGGGACTGAGGAACTGCGCTTGAGGTCTATTATTTGGCTGAGTTGCCTATTGCTCAGAGTTACATACATGAAATTTGTGGCCATATATGTTCTTGAAATGAATGAATGAATGATGAATGAATCATCAATCAATCAATCAATCAATCAATCTCCCTCTCACATACAAACACACAGGCTAAATTTAGGCTCCTAAACTTTCGCATATTGTGGTATAAGCCCAAAATTATATGACTAGTAGTACGAAGGGATAAATAATATTATGGTCACTTGGAGGGGTTTCTTTAAAATGTCTATGGATATTCTCAGTCATCCAGGTCATAATCAAACAGATAGAACAGAACAGAACAAAACAGAACAGAATAGAATAGAATTCTTTATTGGACACACAAGGAATTTGTCTTTGGTGCATATGCTCTCAGTGTACATAAAAGAAAAGATACATTTGTCAAGAATCATAAAGTACAACACTTAATGATATAATCAAATCATATTAGGAAACGGTCAATATAAATTGTAAGGATACCAGCAACAAGGTCTATTATATGGCTGAGTGGCCTATTGTTCAGAGTTACATACATGAAATTTGTAGCCATATATGTTCTCTAAATCAATGAATGAATTGATGATCAATCAATCAAGTGCGGCCGTGCGGGTGGTTATGGGAGCAACGTGGAGTTCCCATGTAACACCTCTCCTGCACGAGCTGCACTGGCTCCCGGTGGTCTTCCAAGTGCGCTTCAAGGTTCTGGTTATCACCTTTAAAGCGCTCCATAGCTTAGGACCTGGTTATCTACGGGACCGCCTGCTACCACCAATAGCCTCCCACCAGCCAGTACGCTCCCATAGAGAGGGGCTCCTCTGGGTGCCGTCGGCCAAACAATGTCGACTGGCGGCCCCTAGGGGGAGAGCCTTCTCTGTGGGGGCACCTACAATCTGGAACGAGCTCCCCCCGGAGAATCCCGTATCTGCGCACCTTCCGTCGCGCACTTAAGACTTTCTTATTCCATCAAGCTGGCCTGGCCTAAATCTTCTCCCCTTTTTAAATGTAAATTTTAATTTGTTTTAAATTATGGGGTATTTTAAATTCAGCCAAATTATTTAATTCGTTTTTAATTCATTTTAAATATTTTGTATTTATTTGTTTTATCTTGTGGCTGTTCACCGCCCTGAGTCCTTCGGGAGAAGGGCGGTATAGAAATTTAATTAAAAAAATCGATCAATCAATCTCCCTCTCACATAGAAACACAGAGGCTAAATTTGGGCTCCTAATCTTTCACATATTGTGGTATATGCCCAGGGGTGGGATTCAAAAATTTTAGCATCCAGTTCTATGCCTGGTTGCTGGGCATCATGGGCGTGGCCTATTCGGCCTTTTGCTCCACGGCGGGGGTGGGGGGTGTTTTCACCCTCCGCAGGCTATGGAGGCTTCCCTCAAGCATCCAGGATGGTGAAAATGGCCTCTCCTGGGCTCTGCAGACCGTCTGGAGGCTGGAAATGGCCGCATTTGCAGACTTCTATAACTTCAGGGATGCCTGTTTTTCACCCTCCCAGAACCTCCACATGGGCACTGCATTTACATGGTGTCCAAAATGGGTCCTGTGGAGACTCCTGGGAGGGGCAGGATGGGGTTGGGAGGGGCCAACCAGTCTTTACAACTACCAGTTCAGTGAACCAGATGCAAAATTAGTATCTGGTCCACCCGAACCAGTCCGAACCAGCTGAATCCCACCCCTATATATGCCCAAAATTATATGACTACCAGTAGGAATGGATAAATGATATTATGGTCACTCAGAGGGGTTTCTTTAAAACATTTATGGATATTCTCAGTCATCCAGGTCATAATTGTCTCAAAGTTGCTTTTTCAAACGGCAAGGGGACTGTGTCTTTTTTTGTTTGTTTGAGGTAGAAGAAGGTGTTTCACTTCTCCTCCAAGAAGCTCCATCAGTTCTGACTAGATGGTGGGGAGAAAATCCAATTGCTGTTCTGTCCCCGTCTCACACACGCACACAAACAGTCAGCCAGGAGTTAAATAAAGCTTGCAGACAATAAATTCCTTCGATAACAGGATTGGCAGCAACCCAGTAGCTGCTTGCCAAGAACTTTACTCATAGAGAATCAAAACAAATACACAAATCCACAGAATTGTCAAGTCCAGTCCGTATTAAATCCAAGGCAGGCAGATAACATAGTTTCAGAGATACAAGGCGACTCGCTAGTTGTTTAGTTTTGTCCATCACAGAGCCCGAATGGCCACCACACCCCCTTTTATCCCCTGTGGGGTGTGGTCCAGTGACTCAGCTTAATCTCTGGTATGCCTCCTTTTCTGCTGCGTGCGCTTGTCTCTCCGACGCTGGCGTGGATCCAGCCAAGACTTATCTTCATCACTGTCCGATTGCGACTGCTCGGCGATACCTGGCTCCTGGCCAATCTCTTCTCCTTCGGGAGACACCTGAGGCATTGCCAGAGAGGAGGGTCCTGGAGAGGGAGGCCTGGCCAACTCCTCTCCTTCACTTTCGGAGCCTTCTCCCTCTGATAAGATGGGATCGGGGGTCAGAGTCACAACAATTGCCTTTTGAAAAATAACCTTTGAGGTTTCCTTAAAAATATTCCAATGTCACCTATAATTTTTTTCTGTGATACCCTATATAAGACCTGGTTTGCTGCTGCTTATGTGTGCTCAGCAAAATATCAAAAGCTTTGCTTGGGATCCAGAATATACTCTATTATTGCTTGTATGCATGTAAATAAAATAATGTCTCTTCAAAGAGAACAGCTTGCCTTTGGAAGTTTTGGGAGCTTCATCACTTGAGACTTTCAAGAAGAGATTGGACTGCCATTTGTCAGAAATGGTGTTGGGTCTCCTGCTTGGGTGGGGGGTTGGACTAGATGACCTACAAGGTCCCTTCCAACTCTTTTAATCTGTTAATCTGTTAATTTTGTTGCTTTACCTGAGCCTAAATTTGGCCACCACACTATGCTATGTCCTCCTGTTCTAATCTATGTGACAAAACCATAAAAAGGCACGGATTTCCTCTGGATATACTTGTTTTCATCTAAGCAAAGAAATACTTCTTTACGTATATTTAAAGCTTCATGGCATCAAGAACTGCCCATTAAAATGATTGCTCAGGTGGTATCATGCATCTCCCAATTTAATTGGGAATGATGTAAAGTTTCATAATGACTGTATTATCATCTTCATTGGCAAAAGTCAATTTATCAGCAGTTTTAAATGGGTCAGGAAATCAATCAACGATCTTCAAAGAATCTTGAAGTTTGTTCTTTGTGTTACTTCTGATGTCTATCTTGATATTAACCCAGTTGTCATGTTACTACTAATGAAAACCCAAAGCTTAATTAAATCATATGGAAAAGTGCTTGCTGAAAAATTAATATACCCTATTCTTCCAAAACCACATAATCCTCAAAGAATTCTGAGATGGAAGATGAATTCAGTCAAATATGTATTTACACATACACACGAGCACAATTCCAAGGAGTTTTGCTTATTCAAAATAGAATCTTGTTCCTTTTTTTATTTCTTATGTGTTAATTGCTCTCTAGTGTTGAGGTCAGGCCTCAGTATAATTATATAGATTTTGGGGGTGAAGATGCATCCCAGTAAACCAGCACTGGAAGACAGAATAGAGAAGATCTCCACAGCCACCACGTACTTCCCTTTGGTGCTCAGGTAGGTGGGGACAAAGGTCAGCCAAACATTGCAGAAAACCAACATGCTGAAGGTGATGAACTTGGCTTCATTAAAACTGTCTGGCAACTTCCTGGCTAGGAAGGCCACAATGAAGCTGAGAAGGGCCAAGAAGCTCATGTAGCTCAAGACACAGTAAAACATGATGAATGAACCTTCATGACATTCGATTACCATTTCTCCATAGAGTGTCTCCATGTCTAAATGTGGAAATGGGGGAGATGTAC